>NW_022196245.1:0-202363 GCF_008641045.1 Pistacia vera
TCAATCAAACCATATTACCAAAACCAATCTCAAATAAGAGCGAAAGAGGAAACAACAAATACGTACCTCAAGTGGGGCGTTACAGTTTCACCGCGGCGAAAAATTACTGAGAGTACAACGCCGCTGCGACGAACAATCTTCGCCACGGCAAAGTTCCCTTAGTCAATTTCGCCCAAAATTCCTTAGCTACGGCGAAAAAATACAGAGAGAATAGAGCTGCAACGAGGTCTGGAAGATTCAGTTTTCCACCTTGATTCGCAATTTCACCTGAAACATCCAAAAACACACCAATTAAACTTCAAAAACAAAATCAAACAAAAACTAAACAGCTACAAAGCAATCGAAAAAGATAAATAAAATTAAAACACTTGGGTTGCCTCCCAAGGAGCACTTGTTTATAGTCGAAAGCTCGACTCTCTCAATTCTTCAAGTCGGATCAGGATGGACTTGCAACTCATCACCCCATCAATGTATGGCTTCAATCTCTGTCCATTGACTGTAAAAGTACCATTTTCTTCATGTGAAACTTCCACCGCCCCGTATGAGTGAATTCTTGTAACTGTGAATGGTCCGGACCATCTAGACTTAAGTTTTTCGGGGAAGAGCCTAAGTCTAGAATTAAATAACAACACTTTCTGACCCACTTCAAAGTTCTTCTTCTTGATATGCTTGTCGTGCCACCTTTTGTCTTCTCTTTGTAAATTCAAGCATTCTCATATGCTTCGAGACGGAACTCATCGAGTTCATTCAAAGTCAACATCCTTTCCTCCCTAGCAGCTCTTAAGTCCATGTTTAGTTGCTTGACTGCCTAGTATGCCTTATGCTCGAGTTCTACTAGTAAGTGACATGCTTTCCCATAGACCATCCTAAATGGAGACATACCAATTGGAGTCTTAAAAGCAGTTCGGTAGGCCCATAATGCATCATCTAATTTTCGTGACCAATCCTTCCTAGATGCATGAACTGTCTTTTATAAAATTCCTTTAAGTTCTCTGTTAGACAGTTCCACTTGCCCACTCGTCTGTGGATGGTAAGGTGTTGTAACTCTATGCTTTACTCCATACTTTCCCAAAAATGCATGCAATTGCCTATTGCAAAAATGGGATTCTCTATCACTAATGATTGCCCATGGTACCCCAAACCTTGAGAAAATGTTCTTTCTTACAAAATTGACCACTACCCTAGCATCATTAGATGGCAATGCAGTCGCTTCCACCCACTTCGATACGTAGTCCACCGCCACCAAAATATATGTGTTCCCAAAAGAATTTGGGAAGGGACCCATGAAGTCAATCCCCCACACATCAAACAGCTCAACCACAAGAATGTTGTTCAACGGCATCTCATCCCTTTTTAAAATATTACCCCTCCGTTGACATTGGTCACACACTTGAACCATCCGGAAAGAATCCTTAAAAAGCGTTGGCCAATAAAGCCCAGATTGAAGAACCTTGTCTGCTGTCCTAGCTCCTCCAAAATGGCCACCCACTTCCTTTTCGTGACAATGTCGTAGAATGCTTTCCATTTCCTCCTCCGGGACACATCTACGTATCATTTGACTAACACAGTGTCTGTACAAAAATGGCTCTTCCCAAAAGTAATACTTCAAATCTGAAAAGAATTTCCTCTTTTGTTGAAAGGTCATTCCAATTGGGAGCACCCTCAATGACAAATAATTCGCAAAATCTGCCTACCATGGTGCTTCATCCACTCTCATCAACTTCTCATCCGGAAATGTTTCTCTAATTGGAATTTCCTCTTCATTTCCCTAGATTGGTCTCTCAATCCTTGACAAGTGATCTGCCACCAGATTTTCCGACCCCTTCTCATCTCGAATTTCCAACTCAAACTCCTGAAGCAATAGGATCCATCTATTAGCCGAGGTTTCGCTTCTTGCTCTGCTAATAGGTGCTTGAGTGTCGAATGGTCCGTGTAGACGATCACCTTTGCACCTAACAAATATGAACGAAATTTGTCAAAAGCAAAAACCACAGCCAACAATTCTTTTTCAGTGGTGGTGTAATTCAATTGTGCATCAGTGAGTGTTTTGCTAGCATACTAAATTACATGCAACACTTTGTTTTTCCTTTGTCCTAACACTACTCCTAGAGCAAAATCACTAGCATCGCACATCAATTCAAATGGTAATCCCCAATCAGGAACTGCAATAATAGGTGCAGATACTAATAATTTTTTTAGAGTTAGAAAGGCATGCATGCATTCATCATTAAAATCGAAAGCAACATCTTTAATCAACAAATTGCAAAAGGGTTTAGAAATCTTAGAAAAGTCCTTGATGAATCGTTTGTAAAACCCCGCATGCCCTAAGAAACTTCGAACTGCTTTAACATTTGATGGTGGTGGCAGCTTCTCAATCACTTCTGTCTTTGCTCGATCTACTTCTATTCTATCTTTTGAAATTCTATGACCAAGCACTATTCCCTCCTGGACCATGAAGTGGCACTTCTCCCATTTGAGCACCAAGTTCGTCTCTTTACATCGCTGCAAAACAAGAGAAAGATTAGCTAAGCAATTATCAAACGATGAACCAAAAACTGAGAAGTCATCCATGAAGACTTTTATAAACCATTCCACCATATCTCTAAAGATCGACATCATGCATCTCTGAAATGTGGCTGGTGCATTGTATAACCCAAAGGGCATCATTCGGTAAGCAAAAGTGCCATATGGACAAGTGAAGGTCGTCTTCTTTTGATCCTTAGGAGCGATGGCAATCTGATTGTACCCTGAATAACAATCCAGGAAACAGTAGTAAGCATGCCCTGCCAACCTCCCTAACATCTGATCGATAAAAGGAAGTGGGAAATGATCCTTCCTTGTCGCTTCATTTAATTTCCGATAATCAATGCACACTCTCCAGCCTGTGACCGTCCTAGTTGGTATCAATTCATTGCGCTCATTCTTTACCACTATGATACCT
This sequence comes from Pistacia vera, assembly GCF_008641045.1. Lineage (NCBI taxonomy): Eukaryota > Viridiplantae > Streptophyta > Magnoliopsida > Sapindales > Anacardiaceae > Pistacia > Pistacia vera. The sequence continues at coordinate 2,942 of NW_022196245.1, forward strand.
CCTTTCTTCGGAACCACTTGCACCGGACTCACCCATGGACTGTCAGAAATAGGATAAATTATTCCCGCATCTAGAAGTTTCACCACCTCCTTTCTCACCACTTCCTTCATCGAAGGATTCAATCTTCCTTGTTGTTGAACTCTAGGCTTCTTATCATCCTCCATGAGTATCTTATGCATGCAAAAAGATGGAAAGATGCATCTAATATCTGAAATAGTCCATCCAATTGCTGATTGATGTTCTCTCAAAACCCGAATTAATTGTTCTTCTTCCAAGTTGCTCAACTTTGAATTGATGATTACTGGGAATGTTTCCGATTCCCCAAGATACATGTATTTGAGATGGGAAGGTAAGGGTTTCAATTCAAGCTTTAAAGGTTCCTCATTTCTTTCCTTTGCATTCTCTTTCTCATAATCAAATTCCTCAAATTCAAGATCCTGGTTTTCATCAATCGGCTGAAGTGCTTCCAACAATCTAGCACATTCATTCTTTGTTTATTCCTTTACCTCTATTTTTCTTGATTGTGCAATATATGCTTCTATTTGTAGTTTTTGAGTTTTTTCTTCAATGGTCTCCGCTACTAGTTTATCCACCACATCAACACTAAAGCATGAATCCGTCTCGGATGGAAACTTCATAGCCTCAAACACATTGAATGTTACTGTCTCATCCTGAACCCTCAATAGTAACTTTCCTTCTTACACATCTATGAGTGCTCTTCCTGTGGCCAGAAATGGTCGGCCCAAACTAAGAGGCATTTCCTTATCCTCCTCCATGTCCAATACAACAAAATATGCAGGAAAGATTATCTTGTCCACCTTTACCAACACATCCTCAACTATACCCCGTGGGTGTTTTATGGACCTATCTGCAAGTTGCAACGACATGGTCGTTGGCTTCACTTCACCAATTCCCAATCTCCTGAAAATAGAAAAAGGCATTAAAGTGATGCTAGCACCTAAATCACATAAAACACGATCAAAAGTAATATCTCCTATAATGCAAGGAATAGTAAAACTCCTTAGATCTTTGAGTTTTGGAGGTAGCTTCTTTTGGAGAATGGCGCTGCACTCCTCCATCAACATCACTGTTTCCTCATCCTCTAACTTCCTTTTGTTTGATAAAATTTCCTTTAGAAATTTCACGTAGCTTGGCATCTATTGCAATGCATCTACAAAAGGAATGTTAATATGCAATTTTCTAAATATTTCAATGGATTTGGAAAACTGCTTATCCTTATTCTTTTTCTTCAGTATTTGAGGAAACGGCACAGGTGAAGTGTGATGTGCCAATTCTGGTGGTATCTCGGGAAATGGCAATTTCTATTTCCTTTTATTTTGCCTCTCTTCTCATTTCTATCCTTCTTCCCTAGAAATAGATGGTTTCTCTTCAGCAACTATCTTTTCATCTACTTAGTTATCAGATTCTTCCTTTCCCTTGGTAGCTTTTCTTTTTCTCTTGATTTTCCCACCTCTTCCAAAACTATTCCACTCCTCAAAATTATTGCATTTGCTTGCTCACGTGGGTTAGTCACTGTGTTGCTAGGTAAAGACCCTTGTGGTCTCTCATTTAGCTTTTCAGCTAACTGCCCCATCTGTACCTCTAAGTTCCAAATGGACGCCCCTTGATTTCTAAAATTAGTTCTTGTCTCATTCATAAAACCCATGGTCTCTTGCATAAACTTCCCAAACATGTCCTCCAATTTCATCACTCTTGGGTCTCCTTGTTGGTTGTTCACCCATGTTTGGTTGTCTAGCAATGCCCTTTGATTCCATTGATTATTTTGTTGTTTTTGTTGGTTTTGATTGCCCCAAGATAGGTTTGGGTGATTCCTCTAACCAGGATTATATGTGTTAGAGTACGGATTGTTCGGTTGCCTTTGATTTCCAGCCAAGTAGTTAACCTGCTCCAATGATGACAATGCTGAGGCAAACGTGTTCCCTACTTGACATTCACTGCTCACGTGATTACCTACACAAAAATCACAAGTTAGTTGAGGAGCTTGAATGGAATTTACCTACATACTTCCCAACTGTTTCTAAAGTGCTGTCAGTTGGGCTGAAATGGCCGTATATGCATCAACTTCATAAAGACCCATAGATTTCTTCGGTTGCACCCTCTCATTAGGTCTTTGATAATTGTTGCTTGCCAGAACCTCAAGCAACTCGTGAGCTTCTTTCGAAGCCTTATTCTGTAATGCTCTTCCCGAGGCTACATCCACCATAGTTTGCACATTCACCGTTAATCCATTATAAAATGTTTGGACTTGCATCCAAACTGGCAACCCATGATGTGGACACCTTCTTAGTAATTCTTTGTATCTCTCCCAAGCCTCATACAATGATTCTGACTCTTCTTAAATGAATGATGTGATGTCATTTCTCAACTTTGCCGACTTTGCTGGAGGAAAAAAATTTGGTCAGGAACTTCTGTGCTAAATCATTCCATGTGGTGATTGTTCCTGCTGGTAGTGCCAGTAACCATCCCTTAGCTTTATCCTTCAATGAAAATGGGAATAGTCTCAATTTGATTGCATCATCTGACACTCCGTTTGACTTGAACGTATCACAAATCTCCAAAAAATTGGCAATGTGTAGATTTGGATCTTCCTTCAAATTCCCCTTGAACTGAACCGACTGCTGGATCATTTGGATGATTGCCGGCTTTATCTTGAAGTTGTTGGCTTGTACCGCTGGTCTAGTAATACTTGACCCACTACCTTCAACTATGGGAACAAAGAATTCCCTCAATGTTCTATTCTCTGCCATCTCTACAACTATTACTTCTGGTTCAACTGTAGCTTCTCTTTCTCTTCTTTCTGTGTTCAGTCTTCGAGTGGTTCTTTCAATCTCAGGATCAACAGAAACCATTGGCTGACGTCATGCTCTTTGCATAAACTACACAGAAAATAGCAAGAGTGAAATCACACCAAACAAAGAAAAATAACCAAAAAAAAAAAAAAAACAACAATTAAGTAAAAATAACACTCCAATCTAGCTAACACAAGAAAATTTTAATGTTAACACAAAATTCAATCCCCAGCAACGGCGCCAAAAACTAGATGCGTTGTAATTACAACATGTATAAATAGCAAGTGCACTAGTCACACAAAGTAATAAAGTGATGAGTGAGTATCGTTCCCACGAGGATTGGTTGCTAAGCACTAAGTTTTCTACTGTTTTCAAATTGGAGCAATCGAGTTGTTTGGATTAAAGGGAGAAAATTAAACTTAAAACTAAAACAAGATTTCTAAATATTTAAAACTAAATTACGAAAGCAAGATTAAAAATAAGGTAATATCAGTTTCAAACAAACGGGTAGGGTTTTGACTTCATTCAGACTCTATGGGTTAAACCTAAGGCTTATACTAATTCCATATTCACACGCATTGATTGTAAATAGAATTCTCTAAAGTGTAAAATATACCTTCTCAGGCTATATTTCCTTACTCTTTCCTATTAACCTTCCGCACCCAACAAAATGAAGATTAATAGTTCAAAGCTCATTAAGCACAAAGAATCCTAGATTGATTTCATTGATTCTCAAATCTATCTCTAGCATTTAATACTACAATGGTGATTACCCAAGAAGCTTAACACGATTCATTTCTCAATCTCATCATGTTCATCACATAAAAACAATAAATTCAGAATAATCACACAATCAAAGCAAAATCATATGAAAATAATAACAATAAATTACTTAACCCATGGAATTCCGAATTACATCAAAACCCTAACCCAAAATGGGTTAGTTCATAGCTAAATCAATAACACAAACAAAAGAAACGAAAAACCCAATGTTTAACATAATGAAAATAAGAGAAAGGACAAGAGATCTCCCTAAATGATGAATCCACTCGTTTTATTCTCGAATCTTCACCCTTTTTAATCAAAGTTCACCCAAATTAAACCTAAGAAAATGAAAATAGCTGCTCTCTCCTAAAAACGAACGACCTTTAACAAAAATGACTCAGTTTTGCTTTAATACCTAGCCCAAAAACCTAGGAAAATGCCTAAAAATGAAACTGTGCGTTTTGGAATTCGCAGACTTCGCCGCGGCGAAGAAGGATTCTCGCCGCGGTGACGAAGTGAAATAAAACTCTTGTGCGCAACTCTCTTCGCCGCAGCGAACCTTCATGTGGAATTCTGAATTTACAGAATTGCCCTCCACTTGCTTCTTTGCTTGAATCTTCGATCTTCGATGCTCTCCTCATGGAAACAAGCTTCATAGTGCTCCACTCTGCTTCAGAACTTTCCCAACTTCTGAGATCCGCTCACTTCTGAGTCCAAAAACTCCAATTCGCTCATTATTTGCATTAAATGTCCATTTTAGCCTGAAACAGAAAATATAAAGAATTAAGTAGCAATTCAGGTCAAAATGAACTGAGAAGTATCTGAAATCCGACTAAAAAGTCTAATAAAAACAGTATAATCCACAGATTATCAAGAACTGAACCTATTATTGAGTCATTTAATGTGGTTTTCTCTTATTCAGAAGATTATTCAAAAGTTCTCACAAGAATATTTTAATGACTCTCTCTTTGGCTAGTATACTCATAAAATAAACAGTAAAATTAACTAAATATATATATTACGAAAATATACATGTAGATGAGTATAAAATAATGGGCCCAAATTTTCTTTATATATACAAAACTATACATAGTGTAAATAAATTGGGAAAAAATCCCTCCATATTTAACACCAAATCTGCCCAAAATGCACACTCCAAAATTTCCACTTCAATTCTTCCAAATTTCATCCAAACATGCATCAAGCATCAACTATACCAACACAAACTCTCATGGATAGGTTCTAATCATCATTCAACACCAAATCCATCAACAATTCTACTTATAACACATGTATATGCATAAAGAAAATTCTCTACACATCTTAACTTAAATCATACTTAGGGTAGGATTTACTTACCTTGAATTTGAGCAACTCCAACACTATAATCTCTCTTTGATAGAATTCCCTTTCCTCTTAAACCCTAAGCATATAAAACCATAAGAATTCAAAACTTTAAAATTTAATCTCACATCTTGATGCTAGAATCTTACCTTTGGATGCTTAGGATTGAAAATCCACTCAAAAATACCCAAAATCTATGAATTTCCTTGGAAATCTAGTGAAGAAATTTGAGAGAATTTGAGTAGAGAATGGCATGAATGGAGGGATAGAGTGGCTAGGGTTTCTCCTCTTGAACTCTTATTACATAATAATATATATATATATTATATTCCCATTTTGCCCTTGCACTTTCTATGAAATTCCATCTATGTCCCTTAGTCAATTACAATAATGCCCTCATTTTTATTGCATTCTCCATGAAATTCTATCTCTTTTCACTCCCAAATTTTTCAACTAATTTTGAGTGAAAAGACCATTTTACCCCCAATGAAAGTTTAAGGGATTTTCTTCACATTTTTCTCAAAATAACTTTAACAAAATTCAACTAAGGGCATAAGGGCATAAGTTAAGTTACGTACCTCAATGTGGGCATTACAAATATGAAATTGAAGATATGATTGCCCCTGGTGAGGTGACTATTAACCGAGACGGTGTGTTCACTTTGAATCCGACTGGAACACAAGATCAACCTAAGTTGATCACCCAAGAACCTGATGTGACCACCACGACTGCCCAACACGGATCAGTTTTTGAAAGGCCAAGACCTGATTTGTTAATTTATTTGTTTGGTGAGATCACTCAGAGAAAGCCTCAAAAAACCAAAGAACCACTCTCTTGGATCAAGGAAGCTCATCCACCATCCATTGTGATTGGAAATCCTAAAGAGATAATGGTAACAGGAAGAAAAAAGGTTGAATGAAACAAATAACTTGTGCTATGTTTCTCTTGCAGAACCAAAGAATGCAAAACAAGCTCTGGAGGATGATTACTAGATTGCTGCCATACATGAGGACCTTGAACAGTTTGAGAGAAATGATGTGTTGAGCTTGGTTCCTTGACTTGAAGGTATAAATGTTATAGGAACCAAGTGGATCTTCCAAAACAAGTCTGATGACTTTGGGAACATTATCAGAAACAAGGCCAGACTCGTTGCACCAGGATACACGCAAGTTAAAGGAATAGATTTTGATGAGACCTTCACTCCAGTGGCCAAATTGGAATCAATTAGATTGTTATTTGTTGTTGCTTGTTGTCTAAGGTTGAAGCTCTACCAAATGGATGTGAAGAGTGCCTTCTTGACTGGCATGTTGATGGAAGAAGTGTATATGGAGCAACCTGTTGGATTTTAGGATCCTCACAAGCCATATCATGTATTCAAACTAAAGAAGGTGTTGTATGGGTTGAAATAGGCCCCAAGAGCATGGTGTGAGAGGCTTACCTCCTTTCTCCTTGAGCACAACTACAAAAGAGGTAATACTGATAAAACACTTTGATGACATTAAGCATTGTAATGGTGAGTTTTTGTGTCCACAAATATATGTTGATGACGTTATTTTTGGATCCACATCTCAAACTCTTTTGGATGAATTTGTAGTCTTAATGAAAAATGAATTTGAAATAAGCATGGTAGGTGAGTTGAGTATGTTTCTAGGACTTCAGAAAAAACAATTTGATGGTGGTATGTTTGTGTCTCAAACTAAGTATGCCAAGAACATGCTTAAAAGGTTTAGTCTTGAAAATTCCAAACATGCTAAAACCCCCATGAGTTCTACACTTAAACTGTCCAAGGATGAAAATGGGAAGAAGGTAGATAATAAACCGTTTAGAAGCATGATTGGAAGTCTTTTGTACTTAACTGCTAGCGGACCTTACTTGTGTTTTAGTGTAGGTATTTGTGCTAGATTTCAGGCTGATCCTGTTAGAATAGGTGCCCTAGAGCCAATCAATTATTGTAAAATTGACTCTATAATAAATGTTTATTTATCAATAAAAGGCATATTCTACTATATCACGAAAATCATATTATATGTACTGATATATGTCCTTAGGATGGTAGAACCGTGATGAATGTATCAAGTGTTTCAAATCTTGATAGTGAGAGCCCTATGATCACATATGATGGCCATTCTAAAAACGTTCGTAGCCCCAATATTATTCTGACAAAGGACACATATAATACGGTAAGGCTATCATAATGTTGAACGACCCTGTCGAAAGGCAATGACTGATCTCACTTGTTAAGGTTGTTTATCGACAACGTGGTGCAACGCTTGGGTGTTTACTAGAGGCAAGTTCACTAGACAGACCCACCAAAGGATTCCATATGGATGGCAACCCTTGTGTCTATGGAATTAATCCTCTAACGGATGGGGGTGCATGTGATTCTTAGACTTGAGATCACCGGAGCACCTTGTGCACCAATTGGTGTAGTTTGACACTATTCAATCAGCGACCGCACTAAGGACAATAGCCGCGATGATGGGTTATATCACCGCGGCAAGCGCTTATTTCCAACCAACGAGTATGCCTAACAACGATCGTCGCAGAGATGGGTTATATCGCAGTAACGACCGTCGATTTCCAACCAACGAGTACACCTAACAACGATCGTCGCGAAGATGGGTTATATCGCCGTGACGAGCATACACTGATCTGTAACAGATCAGTTCAACCAGCAACAAACAAAACGCCAATTGGATTTTGCAATCTATCTAAACAAGAGATCTCAACAAAAATCCATATCCCAATATATCAATCTTGCAGATCATCAACAAATTAAATTAGTCAAGTAAATTGATTTCTTAAAACATGCTCTCAAGGCAAATTTTATACAGATTCAACAAGGCAACATGTTATCAATCAAATACATGTAATCAACCATACATTAAACTGTAAAATATGGTACCCTAGGCTCTGATACCACTGTAAGGAAACGATCAAGCTTATGGTAGCGGAAAACAAAAATTATAAAGCATAGATCGTTCCCATTGAACCAAGATCAGGGCACAAATTATACAGTTTATATGTTAAATCAAAATATGTAGTAATATGAACAATCAAAGTACAGTTTAGAGTTCATATGCAAGTTTGGAGGCTCCTTCAAACTTGTCTCTGACTGGGTTTGCTAACGATCCAAGAGTAGGATCGAACCAGCGGTAATCCACAAGAAGATAACCCGAAAAGCTAAAAAAGGATTTGCTAGATCCTCTTTAGCTTCAAGAACCAAATTCAAGAATCAAGAAATTTTGATTCAATGAAATACAAGGTTGTCGTGAGACTTGGGAGAGGGCTGTAGGTGTTTTTCTTCCAAGTGAAAAATGATTGAATGAATTCTCTTTGCATTAATTCACAAAACATTACACTTATATAGTGCACAAAAAAACCCTATGCCATCATGGAAATAGGCTTGGGTTTTAACCCAAACAGCCTCTATATCCAAACACTCCCAGTCATGATATAATTATTATTATTATTATTTTCAATTAAACTTAATTAATGTATTTATAGAAATACATTAACATTTAATTAATAATAATAATCCATTTAAATATACGTGTACATATATTTAAATATAATCTCGCTTATTTAATTTTAATATCAAATTAAATATAGGCAACAACTTCAACAAATTTAATTGCACTGTGAGATTACCAAAATACCCTTTCCCCAAAAAGGCGAAAACACCCCTTGCACAAACTGATTCTTAAATTATCTTTTATGTGTGTGACCCGTAGGCTTCTTATCATACCTGTTAGAGTAGGTGCCCTAGAGTCAATCAATTATTGTAGAATTGACTCTTTTTAATAATGTTCATTGATCAATAAAAAGCATTTTATATTATATCGCGTAAATCATCATTGTATGTATGATATATGTCCTTAGCATGGTAGAACCGTGACAAGGGTATCAAGTGTTTCAAATCTTGATAGTGAGAACCCTATGAGCACATAAGGTGGCCATTCTAGAAACGTTCGTAGCCCCAATATTATTCTAAAGTAAGGGCACGGATAATACGGTAAGGCTATCATAGTATTGAACGACCTTGTCAAATGGCAGTGACTAATCTCACTTTTCAAGGTTGTTTGGTGACAACCTGGTGCAACACATGGGTTCTTACTGTTGGCAAGTTCACTAGACTGACCTACCAGAGGATTCCATATGGATGGTAACCCCGGTGTCTATAGAACAAATCCTCTAACGAATGGTGGTGCATGTGATCCTTAGACTTGAGATCACCAGAGTGCCTTGTGCACCGATTGGTGTAGTTTGACACTAGCCTAACGCAGTTCTATTTAGAGCTATCAATACGGTGGTGATTGGTTGCATTAAGGAGTGTATCAAGACTATGGTGGATAGACAGAGGATTCATCACTCTCGAGTACGGGAGAAGTTATCTCACGGCGCAATTCAGTAAATGGCAATGACACTAAAACTGTGGCTACAGTGGGATTGAGTTGTTGCTCTATCTAGTTTATAATACAGGTCATTGGTCCAGTAACTTAATAAAACATATCGAGAGTAACCGAGGTTGACACTATTTCTATGTCTCAGTCTCGTCGAGATAACGAATGATGAAAGGATCGGATTATACAGTAACCATATCAGTGACAGGTAGCTGCTTTGCTGAATCCGAATCTATCAGGTGGCCATGATGTCTTGCTAGGGGCCAATCTTGGTCTGTGTGTAGTGAGACGATTAATTGGTGTTAATCGCGATACTACACACTATCGGTATGATAAGGAGCCTATGGGTCACACACATAGAAGATAATTTAAAAGCCAGTTTAGAAGAAGGGCGTTTTCTCTTTTTAGGCAAAAGGGTATTTTTGTAATTTCAGAGTGCAATTAAATTTGCTGAGGTTGTAGCCTTTATTTAATTTAATATTAAAATTAATTAAGTGAGATTACGTTTAAATATGTGTTCGCATATATTTAAATAAATTATCATTATTGTTAAATGTTGATACATATTATAAATATATATATTAATTGAATTTAATTGAGATAATGATAAATTAAAATTAAAAATATCTTAAAGGGGATGTTTGGACACAAGGGTGTTTGGGTTGGAGCCCAAGCCCATTCCATGATGGAATACGGTATAGTGTGCACTATATAAGTGCACACTTTGTGAAATAAAAAAATTCAATTCATTTGATTGAAAGAGAAAAATTCCAGCCCCTTTACAGTCTCTCACGCCAGTTTTGCTTCTTGCTAAAAATCAAATACACTTTGATTTCTTCTTGGTTCTTAAAGGCTAAAGAGAATCTAGCAAATCCATCTTTAGTTCCTTGAGGTTATTTTTGTGTGGACTACATCGGTTCGATCCTACACTTGGGTCGGTAGCGAAATATGTTCAGAGATAAGTTGGAGGAGCCTCCAAACGTGCGTATGATTTCTTAAACCTCTAAATTAAAATCTGTAGATTCTTATTTGATATATAAAATGTAATTTTTGTGCCCTGATCTTGGTTCTAAGAAACGATCTATCATGTAAATTATTGTCTTTTCCACTGCCATAGATGATCGTTTCCTAACAATACCGGCAGTGTGTAGTATTGTGATTAACACCAATTAATCATCTCACTACAGATAGACCAAGATTGGCCCCTAGTAAGGCATCATGGCCACCCGATAGATTCGGATTCAGCAAAGCAGCTACCTGTCAACGATATGGTTACCGTACAATCAAATCCTTTCATCATCTGTTATCTCACCGAGACTAAGGTACAAAAACAATTTCAACCTCTATTACTCTCGATATGTATGTATTCAGTTATTGGACCAATCACCGGAATAATAAGTTAGATTGAGCAACAACTCAATCCTACTGTAGCCACTATTTTAGTGTCATTGCCATTTACCGAATTACGTCATGAGATAACTTCTCCCGTACCCAAGAGTAATGAATCCTCTATCGATCCACCATAGTCTTGATACACTCCTTGATGCAGCTAATCACTACCGTATTGATAGCTCCGAATAGAACTACGTTAGGCTAGTGTCAAACTACACCAATCGATGCACGAGGTGCTCCGGTGATCTCAAGTCTAAGGATCACATGCATCACTATTCGTTAAAGGATTTATTCCACAGACACTGGGGTTACCATCTATATGGGATCCTCTAGTGGGTCAGTCCAGTGAACTTGCCTACAGCAAGCACCCATGTGTCGCACCAGGTTGTCAACAAATAACCTTGACAAGCGAGACTAGTCATTGCCTCTCGACAGGGTCGTTCAACACTATGATAGCCTTACTATATTATCTGTGCCTTTCGTCAGAATAATACTAGGGCTACGGACGTTTCTAGAATGGCCATCATATGTGCTCATAGGGTTCTCACTATCAAGATTTGAAACACTTGATACCCTCGACATGGTTTTACCATTCTAAGGACATATGTCAATACATATAGATATGATTTACTCGATATAGAATAAAAATGCCTTTTATTGATCAATGAACATTATTACAAATAGTCAATTCTACAATAATTGATTGGCTCTAGGGCACCCACTCTAACACGTTGTTCCATGTTGAGATCTAGACGTGTTCGAGCTGTTGCTGCCGAAGTAATTAGTCACTGTTGAAACTTGAGAGGAGCTCAAGTGTGACCTGGTGGTCCCGTGGAGGAGAAGCTAGATTATGGTGGTTTGAGGTTCAACCAAAAAGCAAAGATTGAAGTGTTAATCAAATAGGCAGTTTTTACAACTGATGCTTATTCTTGTCTTTGTAATTGAACACATAATTATTTCATAGTGGATTAGCTTCTTCTGGACTTGATCCCATGGGTGTAGGCATGTTGCGGAACCATGTAAAATTGAGTTGTGTGCTTTATTTTATGTCGTGGATGGTTTATATGTTTAATCATTAATTTAGCAACTCATTAAGCACAACAAGAACAAGTAATCTTAATTCCGCAAAAGTTTTAATCAACATGTTAAGGGTTTAAAACTTTCATATGGGACAAAGACTTAGAATGACTTTCGATTAAAATTAAAAAATAATTACGACAACCTCTCTCTAAGATTAGGAGAGCACAATAGACACTTTCTCTAACATGTGAGGAAAGACACCTTGAGAGAATATAAGAGAAAGGAGAGACTAGCGTATTGTATATATGTTTGGGTGGTATTTAGTGGAAACCAAATTGTTTTATGGATAATTATAGAACTTAAAATGTCATCTTCAATAATTTTTTTTTTTTTTTACATTACATCGATAATATCACCTGCTCAAAGATTATCTTTATTAAATTAAAAATTGTCACTACTCATCGTCTTACCTAACAGTAGGTCCGTCTCAACTTATTATATTCTACTAAATTATTTCTTTAATTCTTACTATTATCATATATGTTCCTTTCTAAACAATTATGTGCATTGAAACATTGAAGTGACCATTTAAAACAAAAATAGTAACATATAACTTAAATGTATATAAATTTAGATTTTTTTTGTTTTGTTTCAAGTCTGAATATGGTATTGCCTATTTTTTAAAAATTTGCGTAACAAATTTACTAATTTAATGTATATCGACGTATTTAATTACTATTATTTTACAAATTAAGTTATAAGAACAAACTCTTATCTCCTTATATAAATAATAGGTACAATTGAGTTTACGATTACTAAAATTTTAAGAATACTTTAAACCAAAAAAAAAAAAGCAAAACAATGGCTCAAATCAGAGTTTTCACATTTATTCTTCTTGTTGCCCTTGTCCTCTTCGTTGGTATGTATTCATTATTTTTTACAAGAAAATGCTTTTACTAAATGGTATTATGACATCACTAATTTGATGCTTGACATATTGTCGCATGCAGTTTTTTCCGTTTTAGTAATGGTCACCGACATGATTTATTAAACTACCTCTATGGTGGGCATTACATCAATAGTATGATTAGTTTTGTGAGATTGTACCAATGTCAACAAGAATGCTAAAGCAAATGGGTTAGCACTGTCTAAATGAAATACTTAGCTAGATATATCATCTAACACAATGTTATTTTGGGTTTTACAGGACCTGATGAAGTTGATGCTACAAAATGTTGTGCTGAGCATCCTATTGCAGGGGGATGCACTAATGATAAATGTAACAACTATTGCCAAGATCAATGTAGAGGAGGTATATGCAAACAGCGCAATGGAAAATTTGGTTGTCATTGTTATTGTTGAATTAGCTAATTCGCACCCAAAAATCTATTCTCACTATTCATTTTATAAGTATATTATAAAAGTTTTAACGACATTTATAAGATATTAAGAAAATGGATGTGTAGAGTTAGTTTTTGAGTGCATGTAATCCTACTATTAAAATACTATCAATAAAGATATTAATGTTATGATCTATGTATTTAATTAGTTGAAATGGGATCTAGCATATATGAGACTTGATCCTTGAAACTTCTTATGCTATAAACAAAGATACTGGAGATATAGTTTGTGCAATTTCATGTTATAATTCGTTGTAAACTTATTTGTCATTTGATTTTGTATGAACTATATATTATCATGCTAATTTTCATTATACAATCCATGTTTAAGTACGTATCTTTAATATATAGGTATATATGTTATCTTTGACGTTCAATTAAAATTACTCTTCTTCACCCGATACTCGTTTCTTTTTTGTTTTAGAAAAAAAGAAAAGAGAGAAAATGAAAAGAGAAAAAAAATCTAAAATAATTTTTTACCTTAAAATAATTTGGTATGGAATTCTTATTTTAGCCTACCAAGGTGCTTAAATAAATAAACCAGGCAATGAAATAAAATTATGGTAAGATTAAGTTAATACCAATAACTTTTCACATAGCACATGTTTCGATTGGCTGGTTTGGCCATGTAAACTAAATATAAAATGTGTTAAATCAACAATTGAATTTTATATTTTCACCATTTGAAAACTTTTTTCTGGTTCGACCAGTCGAACCGGTCGGGTTTCAGAAGTTATAACAATATTTGAGACAACCAGAGGTGATGTAAAAGGTGTTGAGACATTGGAAATAAAAAGCATAAATTGGACAACGAGAATGGGAGAATTTTTTGAGAGAATTATCTGTCTCAGATATGAATAGCAATTCCCTGTATATAGTGTAGAATATGAATGTTTTACAGCAATTAATCAGTTAAAAAAAGTAATAGTAACTGTTCAATATTAATTCCCTAAAATCAAAACTGATGGATTAATTATGATATTTGAATTTCTATAATCAGAAACTGAGGTTACAATTGAATTCAATAATGAATTCAGGAACCAGGAACCGAAATTATACAATATAATTCAAATAAATTCGATAATTGAAAATTGAATTCAAATTAGAAAACTGAAAATGAAAAAAAAATTAACAAAAACTAGCCTAGCCCACACCCATATACGAGGCCTAATTCCCTGCGAAATTACATAACAGAATTCAAACAAATTCGTTAATTGAAAAATTGAATTCAAACCAGAAAAGTGAAAATAAAAACAACAGTAGAGTCTTGGTAATATTTTATGTTTAATCTTTGTAAAAATTTAATATTTAAGTTTCAATTGTTATCAAAATCTTAATCTAATTTGCATGAATCCATCCACATTCAATGGGAGCTTGTTTCGAACTAGGATTTGCTTGATTGATGTAACGCCCAACATGGAGGTACATGATTTAAATTATGTTTTATCGCCCTTAGTTAATTTTTATTAAAGTTATTTTAAGAGAATATGAAGAAAATGCCTTAAACTTGCATTAAGGTTAAAATGGTCTTTTCACTCAAATTTAGTTGAAAAAGTGGGGAGTAAAAAGAGGTAGAATTTCATAAATAATACAATAAAAATGCGGGCATTATGGTAATTGACTAAGGGACAAGGAACGAATTTTCACAAAAGTGTAAGGGCAAAATGGGAAAGTGAGTTTATAAAATAAGATGATAAGGGTTTGTAACCTTATTTCCTTCATTCCACCGCCCCACTACTCCCCCATTTTCTCTCAAATTTTCATTCAATCCTCCAAGGATTTTGAGGGCTTTTGAGTGATTTTTAACAGGGTTTTGATTCAAGACTTCAAAAGGTAAGAATTCATGCTCTTTATCTATGATTTATTTGTGTAAAAGTTGAGTTCTTATGAAGTTTATGCTTAGGGTTAGAAGAAGTTTTGAATCCAACAAGAGTAGAGAGCTTAGGAGAGAATACTCAAGCATAAGGTAAGTAAATTCCACTCAAAATCCAACTCAAGTTAAAGTTTAAGAATTCAAGTGAGTAGAGATTTCTTTTAAGTATGCATATGTTATGATTATTGAGAAATTGAGATGAGATTGATGATGAATTATGCTTGTTGTTGGATATATTTGAATATGAGAAGTGTATGTGATGGTTTGATGATGGGTTGAAATTGGAAGAATTGGAGGAATTTTTGGGAGTGTGTTTGCCGTGTAGGTATGGTGATGCTACAAGAGAGATTTTCTCTCATTTTTGGATGGTTGAGAAACAAATTGAATGATAATTAAATTAGGGTTTGTTTATGCACAAGTAATGTTTGATGAAATTCCTAAGAGAAGTATAAGTTTAAGTAGAAACCTTAATTTTATGCAACATTGCATATTTGCATTTCATGAGTGCATCCAAGTAAGAATTTCCAGCATGAGCCATCCATATGCATATAATTGTGTATGTGTAGAAATTTAAGAAAGAATAGAGAATAAAGACATAAAGAATAAAGAATAAAGCAAGAAAGAATAAAACACTCTAAGAATAAATAGAAAGGAAGAATAAGCATTAAAGAATTAAGGAGTGGTAAAGAAGAGAAAAGAATAGGTTGTTGTGATAGGGAACCGTGAGTGCTAAGAAGAAATTCCCACATACACGCCACCTTAATTGAGTGGCATAAGAAGAAGAAGAATTGTACGACCCGTAAGAGTGCATGTGGATGAGGGTTGTACCGAGAAGAATTTCCTACATGCACGCCACCTTAATTGAGTGGCCTAAGAAGAAAGAAGAATTTGTATGGTCCGCAAGAGTGCATGTAGATAAGGACTGTACTCACTCACATGGCTAAGGTTCCAAATCCATACATCAACCGAGACCGATTGGCAAAGAATAAGAAAAGAAAGAATAAGAGAGAAAAAGAAAGAATAAGAATAAGAAAGAATGAGAATGAGAAAAGAAAGAATGAGAAAGAATAAGAATAAGAAAGAAAGAATGAGAAAGAATAAGAATAAGAAAGAATGAGAAAGAATAAGAATAAGAAAGAATGAGAAGGCTCGAACAAGCCAAGAGAAGAAAAGAAAAGAAAAGAAAAACAAGAAAGAAAAGAA
This sequence comes from Pistacia vera, assembly GCF_008641045.1. Taxonomy (NCBI): domain Eukaryota; kingdom Viridiplantae; phylum Streptophyta; class Magnoliopsida; order Sapindales; family Anacardiaceae; genus Pistacia; species Pistacia vera. The sequence continues at coordinate 19,152 of NW_022196245.1, forward strand.
AAGAATAGAAAGAAAAAGAAAATAAAAGAAATAGAACAAGAAAATGGAAATAAGAAAGAAAAAGCATTTTATGCATTATTGCATATGCATTTTATTCATGCATATTGCCATGAATTTCATCATGGTTAGGAAGAATAGAAAGAATAAGAAAGAAAAAACAGAGAGAAATAGAAAGAAAGAAAAGAACAGTGAGAGTAAGAAACAGAGGAAGAAACAGTGAAAGAAAAGAGAAGGAATTAAGTAAGGAAAGAACCAAAGAAGGAAAAGAGTTAAGGGATTTACTTACTAAGCATTTTTATGCTCACCCCGTTGTTTTTCCATGTTTTTGCAGGACATAGGTGAGCAGCGGTCGGAGGGACATCGACAAGCGGAGAGAACTGGCATTACTGTCCACCGTTACTAAGTTTTTGTACTAGCTATTTTGATATATGTAAAGAATTATGTTTTGTAAGTAAAGAAAAATTTGGGCCCAACTATTTTCATATACTAAGTATGTATGTTTTATTGTATATGTTATAAAGAATACTAGTAGAAAGACGTCATTACATTTTTGGTATCAGAGCAAAGATTTTGGGATTTGACAGTGTGCCATTCTCACAGCCACGACGTTCTGTAGTCGACTGTTGTAAGTTAAATTCTTTCCTTACTTAAAGTGTTGCATGAATTGATTAAATGTGGTTGTTTTGTAGATGAGACGTAGAACCCGAGCAAGTAGTAAGAAAATAGTGGATACAGGGGAACCTTCTAACCCACCAGAACCTACTTCCCCTCCCCTTGATGAAGCTAGAATTCGGGGGATTGTACAGCAAGTCCTAGGAGAAAGACAGGGGAGAGTCGAACTAGAAAGAATTGAAAACCCCGTTCAAGTACCGCCTACTAGAAAAGAAAGAGAAAGGCCGGTACCTCAGACAGTATAGAATCGGATTGAGCCGATTTATGGGCTTCCAAGTCAACATCAGCCATCAGACTTTAAAGGTACAACGGACCCTTTAGTGGCAAAAGAATAGCTTAGGTCCGTTGAGCGTACGACGACACTGTTTCCTATGACGGATAGGGAGAAGATCCAGTATGCTAGTTTCCTGTTTCGGGGTGATGCCCGCATTTGGTGGGAATTGATGGAAGACACTCATGATGTTTCGGTGATGACCTAGAGCAAGTTTAGAGGATTATTTGAAGCTAAGTATAGAACGGAGGACCGAGTTCATGAAAAGGTCCAAGAATTTATCAGTTTATAGCAGGGGTCTAGTACAGTGAAAGAGTATTAAGTGAGATTTAATTCCCTTGCCAGGTTTGCACCCGGAATAGTCAGTACTCCAGAATTGAGAAGAGATAAGTTTGTCCATGGGTTGAAGCCGGAGATAGGTCATGATATAATGACGGGTGCCGATCCCCCTCAAACCTATAGTAAGGCCTTAAGGCGAGCATTGAGGGTGGAAATATTTGAGAACAAAATCACCCCAGCAGGTCCCTCGATAAGAGGATCAAGTGAACCATCTCCTACCCCGCAGAGAGAAAGATTTGAAAGTGCAAGAAACAGAGAAGTGAAAAATAAGAAAAAGTTTCAGTCAAAGAAGAACGGAAAAGATTGGCAGAATAAACGGCCGAGAATGGTAGAGGTTCCCCTATGTCCTAAATGTGGGAAGACTCATCCAAGAGAGTGTCTGGGAGAGTTGGGCCGTAATGTGTGTTATCGATGCCGGCAACCAGGGCATCTGATGAGATATTGTAAAACTCCTCTTCCATCGGCAGCATAAAGTTCCAGAGGTACTGATGCCAGGGTGTTTACAGTAGCACAAGGTGAAGCAGAGGCCAGTCCATCAACTGTTACTGGTCAGTTATTATTTCATGCAGTTTCTCTTTATGCTTTAATTGATTATGGAGCCACTCATTCATTTATATCTTATGGGATGATAGAAAGATTAGGTTTGAAACCTACTTGTAATACACTGTATAGCTAGTAATTCTTTGAAAAATATATGATAAAATCCACTAAATAACTTTTATAAACATATATACATAATGTAAAATCCGAAAACTTTAATTTTAATTCGTATAAATATATACACAAAATACTAATATACATTAGTAAGCACAAGGTAATCTTGAACAGTGCTGCCAAACTCCCGCCACATCTTGACGTCCCACCCGATTGCAAATCATCTAGTACCTGCAAAACAGTAAAACAATGGAGTGAGCACTAATTGCTTAGTAAGTAAACCAAACTGCACGACTGTTCTTCCACCGTTACTCATGTTCTGATTTTCCTTTTCTCACTTTATTCTTTGCTAATATTCTTCATTCCTTTCTGTTATTCTGCATTCTTTTCTGATATTCTGCATTCTTTTCTGATACTCCGATTTGCTACTTACCAATGTACAAAGACAATGAATAAAACTGTACATCATCGAGCACATAAAAATGCTGAATCATGTAAGTAGAATAATATATATGCAGAATAATAAAACTTTCCTGAGAAAAGAACTTTCTTTTCTTTTCTGTTTCTGTTTCTCTTATGTTGTATCTCTTTCTTTTCTTTTCTGTTTCTGTTTCTTTTCTTTCTTCTTTCTAGTTTGCCGATCAAACTAGGTTGATGCATGGATTTGGAACCCTGGCCATGTGAGTGGGTACAGTCCTCATCTACATGCACTACTCACAGACTGTACAAGTACTGTATCTCTCTAATGTGGCCGCTTGCTCGTGGCGGCGTGCATGTAGGTATACTCTATTGGGTACAGTCCTCATCCACATGTACTACTCACGGACTGTACAAATACTATATCCCTCTGCTGATGCCGCTCGCTCGTGGCGGAGTGTATGTGGGCATCTCTACCACTCACGGGTTCCCCATCGCAAAAACCTTATATCATAGTATAGAATAGAAAGAGATATTATGCACATTTCAACATGAATTTTCAAGCTATGGAAATTCTACACTTGCATTCTTTAAAAAACATAAACTTCCATATATGAACAAATCATTTCATCATAACCATTTTGTGGATGCATAATAAATTCATAGAAATATATCATCATTAGGCTTGTTTGTACATGGACAAGCTCATACTTAGGTGATATATAACATATTACACATAGCCTCCATGGTCATTCATTAAATCAAATATATATGTTCATACAATCATTAAATAATCATAAACACCACTCATTCAAACATGCTTCACAACCCTTTAAGCATCATTTTCATACTTGGAATCAACTATAGATTATTAGACTACAAATAGACTAATAAAGTGGAAGCACTTTTGAGATAGTCATTCTGCACATGTCATATTCAAGAAGGCATATCTTGAGTTATACACCTCTAATTTCTATGACCTTGGTCTCATTTTAAAGCTTAGAGAAAGGGATACAACTTTCATGTTTACAGTGCAACCCAATTCAATAGCTAAGATGCCGAAAAATCACTCAGAAGGTCAAGGATTTGACAGGGCAACCTTGGTAACATGCCAACTTTAAGGCTTTACCATACCTATTTACCTCCACTTACTCCCTAACCTTTCCTAACCATTCTCCCCTGTGAAAACAGGTTAAAAGATCAATAATATACATTCAAACTTCAAGTCTTGCCTTTCTCTAACCCTTTCCTCATTAGGGTTTAGCCAACTCATGCATGCACTTTCTCTTTGGATTTTCATCAAACACTTCATATGCACATGCAACTACCTTGTTGGCTACACTTCCACAACTCTCTAATTCAACCAAATTGTGAGCCAAAAACTCACTAATTATAGCATCAAACCTGTCCATTTTCAATAATTCTCTACACTTCAAAAATCTTAACACCAAATCTTCCACAACTTCACCAAATCTTCACATAACCATACACTACTTCTCATGGCTAGAATTAATACATCAATAAACATCAAAAACAGCCCACAATTCTCTTATACCAATACATATAAACATGCAAAAATTCATTCAACACAAGTTTTGCTCAAATTAAGGTTCAAATTAGGCTTACTTACCTTGAATATGTTATATCATTTCCCTTTTGCTCTAAATCTCTTCCTCTCGGACCTTAGGATGCTTTAGGATTGAAAATCTCCAAAAATCCAAACCAAATCCTATGATTTTCCTTTAAAATTTAATGAAGGAAATTGAGAGAAAATGGGGTATAGGTGGTGTTAACAAGGGCTGAAGTATGTTAGGGTGTCTTCAATTAAAGCCTTATATCAAATAATATATGCATGTATTCCCATTTTGCCCTTGCACGTTCGCTAAAATTCCATCTATGTCCCTTAGTCAATTACCATAATGCCCACAGTTTTATTGCATTCTCCATAAAATTTTATCTCTTTTCACTCCCCACAATTTCAACTAATTTTGAGTGAAAAGACCATTTTACCCTTAATGAACTTTTAAGGAATTTTCTTCACATTTGTCTAAGGTAACTTCAAAGAAATCCAACGAAGGGTATTAGGGCATATGTAAAATTACGTACCTTAATGTGTGTGTTACAATTCTCCCCTCCTTAAAAGAATTTTATCCCCGAAATTCAAGTGAACAACTCTGGATAGTGGTTACGTACATCTTGTTCTACTTCCCATGTAGCTTCTTCTACTTTATGATTCCTCCATAGGACTTTTACTAATGGAATGCTCTTGTTTCGAATTTCCTTAACCTTTCTATCCAATATCTATATTGGACGCTCCTCATAAACAAGATTCTCTTCTAAGTCCACTTCTTTTACTTTTAATATATAATATATGGGAGGGATCATTAACATACATTCGAAACATTGATACATGGAAAACATTGTGCACTCTATCCATATTTGGTGGTAGCGCTAACTGGTACGCTACTTTTCCTACTCGTTGCAATACTTCAAAGGGGTTAATGTATCTAAGGGCAAGTTTTCCTTTACCACCAAACCGCATTACCCGCTTGTAAAGGGAAATCTTAATAAACACTTTATCACCTACTTCAAATTCTACATCCTTTCTCTTTAACTCTGTATAACTCTTTTCTCTATCTTGAGCTTGCTTCATTTTGTTCCTAATCAACTTAATGTCTTCCATCATTTTCTAAGTTATCTTCGGTCCAAGAGCTGCATTCAAAGGATCTTTCTCTCCAGTGTAGTGGGGATCTATATCGTCTATCATATAGAGCTTCATAAGGAGCCATCTTAATTGTAGGCCGATAACTGTTATTGTAAGCAAACTCTATCAGTAGTAGCATCTCATGCCAGGTCGTTTTATAATCCATACTACACGCTCTCAGCATGTTCTCAAGCACCTGATTGGTTCTCTCAATTTGGCCATCTATCTGTGGATGGTAAGTTGTACTAAATGCTAACCTAGTACCCAAGTTTCTTTATAGACTGGTCTAGAAAACTGAAACAAATCGGAATCTCTATCTGATACTATAGCCTTGGGCACCCCATGCAATGTAACTATCTCTCTGATGTAAATCTGGGCCAATTGATCTGAGGTGGTACTGTCTTTTACTGGAAGAAAATGCCCTGATTTGGTTAATCTATCTACTATTACCATTTGTCAACTCGTTTTCTAACACTACTTTAATCTCTTCCAGTAAAGTAAATTGAATTTCTAACCTGGAAATTCTTTCTGGTACCATCTCTATCTGTTCCTTGAAAAATTCTTCCAATAGTTCTTTCTGCATTGTGAGTCGGGACAAGTAAGCTTTTCTACTCAAGGCATCAGCTACTACATTAGCTTTTCCAGGCTGATACTTAATCTCACAATCATAATCTAACTCCAACCATCTCATTTGTCTCATATTCAGCTCCTTTTGGGTGAAGAAATACTTCAAACTTTTATGATCAGTATAAATATTACTCTTTGCTTCATATAAGTAATGCCTCCATATTTTTAATGCAAAGACTACGGATGCTAACTCTAAATCATGCCTAGGGTATCTTGTCTCATACTTTTTCAACTGTCGAGAAGCATAAGCTACTACCCCAGCCAACTGCATCAACATAACACCAAGTCCCTGAAGTGAAGCATCTGGATAAATATCATAGTCTACACCCTCATGTGGTAACACTAGAATAGGAGGTGTGGTTAATCTTCTTTTTAACTCTTGAAAACTTTCTTCACAAGCATTCGACCATATGAAAGGAGTTCATGTTTGGTAAGAGCTATAAGCGGCTTAGCTAGCTGGGCAAATCCTGCTACAAACCGCCTAATAACCTACAAGCCCCAAGAAACTTCTAACCTCCTTTACCGTCTTCGGCTTTTGTCACTCTAAAATTGCCTTCATCTTACTAGGATCTACTGATATGCCTTCCTTAGAGACAGTATAGCCCAAGAAGATATCTTGATCTAGCCAAAACTCACATTTAGAAAATTTGGCAAACAGCTTCTTATCTCTCAATCGCTGCAACACAAATCTCAAATGTTCTTCATGCTCTTCTCTTGTCTTAGAATAAACCAGGATATCATCAATAAACACCACTATAAATCGATCAAGACATTCGTGGAATACCCGGTTCATCAAATCCATAATGACTACTGGGGCATTGGTTAACCCAAAAGGCATCACCACAAACTCATAATGCCCATATCTAGTCCGAAATGCAGTCTTGGAAATATCTTGCTCTGCCACCCTTACTTGATGATAACCCGACCTCAAATCAATTTTTGAAAATACTCCTACTCCTTTCAACTGATGAAATAAGTCATCTATGTGAGGTAACGGGTACTTGTTCTTCACTGTCACTTTATTCAACTCTCTGTAATCTATACACATCCGTAAGGACCCATCTTTCTTTTTCACAAATAGGATTGGAGCTCCCCAAGGAGAATGGTTGGGTCGAATAAAACCCTTATCTAGGAGTTCCTGAATTTACTTCTTAAACTCCTGTAGCTCAGCTAGGCCCATCCGGTAAGGGGCTTTAGAAATCTGTGTTGTTCTTGGTGCCAGTTCAATGCTAAACTCCATTTCTCTTTCTGGAGGTAAACCTGGCAAATCATCAGGAAATACATCTGGAAACTCCCGGACTATTGGCACATTCTAGATCTCTAATTGAGAGACATCACTGCTTTGCACCACATGGGCAATATACCTAGAGCACCCTTTTCTTAACATCTTTCTAGTCTTTACAGTACTAATTAACATACTAAGTGGATGGCCCTCTCCAGAACTAAACTTATCGTCGTCATCAAGATTAAATCTTGATTTCTTTTTTCGGCAATCAATTTCTACTCTATATCTCCCTAGAAAATCCATGTCTAAAATAACATCAAAGTTGGGCATATCAAATACAATCAAATCCATTGTTAACATCCTTCCATGGATCACTACGAACTCTCCTGAAAGCATTTCCCGTGTTACCACACTATCACCATCTGGCAATTCTGTCTTAGTGGGTTGTTCTACTGTAATAGGTTTCAAACCCAATCTCTCTATAGTCCCATGTGTAATAAATGAGTGTGTGGCTCCAGAATTAACTAATGCATAAAGGGGAAACTCAATAGTTCTTGGCCGTTTATTCTTCCCATCCCTCCTGTCCTTCTTTGACTGAAATCTTTTCTTATCTAATCCATTCTTCTGCCACTGATGGATCAGTCATACCCCTAAATTCTAACGGCTGATGTTGACTAGGTAACCTATAAATGGGCTCAAGATGACTCTATACTATCGGGGTTACTGGCCTTTCTCTCTCCTCTCTAGTGTTTGGTATAACAATCGGGGTCTCAGCTCTCATCGATATAGGTCTCCCCTAGCTCTCTGCCAATACCTGCTGAATAATGGTATGAATCCTTACCTCATCGAGGACAGTGAGAGTAGATCCAGATGGGTTTGATGGCTCACCCGTACTCAATGCATTCTTCTTACCAGATCGAGTCGTCCGTCTCATCTTAAAACACATAGCACCAATACCATTAGTCAGCTAATACAAGTGAGAAAAAGAAATAACTTACAATGATCAGCTACGATACGTCAACGCGGCATGAGAGGCGCATTGTCAATTTCCCACAATCGACGCTCTGATACCAAAAATGTAATACACTGTATAGCTAGTAATTCTTTGAAAAATATATGATAAAATCCACTACATAACTTTTATAAACATATGTACATAATGTAAAATCCGAAAATTCTATTTTTAATTCGTATAAATATATACACAAAATACTGATATACATTAGTAAGCACAAGGTAATCTTGAACAGTGCCGCCAAACTCCCGCCACTTCTTGACGTCCCACTCGATTGCAAATCATCTAGTACCTGTAAAACAGTAAAATAATGGAGTGAGCACTAATTGCTCAGTAAGTAAACCAAACTACACGACTGTTCTTCCTCCATTACTCATGTTCTGATTTTCCTTTTCTCACTTTATTCTTTGCTAATATTCTTCATTCCTTTCTGTTATTCTGCATTCTTTTCTGATATTCTGCATTCTTTTCTGATACTCTGATTTGCTACTTACCAATGTGCAAAGACAATGAATAAAACTGTACATCGTCGAGCACATAAAAATACTGAATCATGTAAATAGCATAATACATATGCAGAATAATAAAATGTAACGCCCCACTTAAGGTACGTAGTTATTGTTTCTTCTTTTGCTCTTATTTGAGTTGGTTTCTTGGTAATATTGTTTGGTTGACCTTTGATTGAGTGTTATGTTGAATACTTGCCCTGAAATTGGTTGAAAATAGAAGAAGTTCAGTGTTCCAAGCTTCGCCGGGGCGAAGAAGAATCTTCGCCGCNCCATAATGCCCTCAGTTTTATTGCATTCTCCATGAAATTCTATCTCTTTTCACTCCCCACAATTTCAACTAATTTTGAGTGAAAAGACCATTTTACCCTTAGTGAACTTTTAAGGAATTTTCTTCACATTTGTCTAAGGTAACTTCAAAGAAATCCAACGAAGGGTATTAGGGCATATGTAAAATTACGTACCTTGATGTGGGTGTTACACGCCGCCACGAGCGAGCGGCCACATCAGAGAGATACATTACTTGTACAGTCCGTGAGTAGTGCATGTAGATGAGGACTGTACTCACTCACATGGCCAGGGTTCCAAATCCATGCATCAACCTAGTCCGATCGGCAAACTAGAAAGACGAAATAAAAGAAAGAGAATCGGAAAAGAAAAGAAAAGAAAGAGATTATGGCATAAGAGAAAGAGAAACAGAAAAGAATGAAGAGTATAATCAAAGAATAAAGTGAGAAAAGAAAAATCAGAATATGAGTAACGGAGGAAAAATAGTAGTGTAGTTTGGTTTACTTACTGAGCAATTAGTGCTCACTCCGTTAATTTACTATTTTGCAGGTACTAGATGATTTGCAATCGGGTGGGACGTCAAGAAGTGGTGGAGTTTGGCAGCACTGTTCAAGATTACCTTATGTTACTTAAGTATATCAATGTTATGTGTATATATATATTTATGAATTAAAAATTAGAATTTTTGGATTTATATTATGTATATATGTTTGTAAACGTTATCTAGTAAATTTTATCTTATATTTCTTACATAATTACTAGCTATATAGTATATTACAACCGCCTTTAGTGAGTGGCCTGAGAATAAGAAAGAAGAATTTGTACAGTCCATTAGAAGTGCATGTAGATGAGGACTATACCCACTCACACGGCTAGGGTTTTGAATCCATACCTCAACTGAGTTCGATCGGCAAAGAAAGAATAGAAAAGAAAAGAAAGAATAGAAAAGCAAGAAAAACAGAAAAGAAAGAAGAGAAATAGAAAAGAAAGAAGAGAAATAGAAAAAAAAGAATAGAGATAGGAAAGAAAGAAGAGAAACAGAAAAAGAAAGAAACGCAGAAAAAGAAAGAAAATAGAAAAATAGAAAAGAAAATGCAATGCATAGAAAAAGTTTATGCATTTGTGCATATGCATCATGCCATTTCTACTATCCCGAGTTGGTTTCCTTATTTGTGCTTACATATCGGTAAGTGAGAAACTAGAATCTTAGAAAGGGCAGAGAAGAATTGAAATGTTTCGTGTAAGGAAATAAAATCCAGGATTCGAGTAACAGAGAAAGAATAGAAGTATTGTGGGTTTACTTACTAAGCAATTAGTGCTCACTCTGTTGATTTTACTATTTTTGCAGGTAATAGATGAGATGCGGTCGGGAGGAACGTCAAGTAGCGAAGGAGAATGACACCACTGTCTGAGATTACTTTGTACTTATTTATGTTATCTTGTTACTTAATGTAGAGATTTATATATAAAGTCAAATTTATTTTGGGTCCACTATTACGTTCTTATATACATATATATTTTCTATAATATGTTAGTGAGTTTTACTTATATTTTCCCAAAAAACATACTAGCTAGAAGGAATATTACATTTTTGGTATTACAGCATGGTTTTGGGATGTGACAGTGTGCCTCTCCTGCCGCATTGACGTACCATAGCCGACCATTGTAAGTTATTTCTTTCCTTACTTATAATAGATGAGTTAATTTAGTTGACTAATAGTGTTGGTGCCACAAGTTTTAGATGAGACGTATGACCCGATCAAGTAATAAGAATGCAGTGAGTACGGGTGAACCATCCAACCTGTTAGGATCTACTCCCCTTGTCCTTGATGAAGTGAGAATCTGTAATATTATATAGCAAGTATTGGTAGAGAATCAGGGGAGATTTATACCGGAGAGAGTTGAGATACTCGTTGTTGTACCGACCACTAGAGAAGAGAGAGAAAGACTAGTACCCACGATAGTATAGAATCATTTTAAGCCCATTATGGATTACCCAGTCAACATCAGCCGTCAGAATTCAGAGGTACGACAAACCCAATAGTAGCAGAAGAGTGGATTAGGTCCGTGAAGCGTACGACGGCACTGTTCCCTATGATAGATCGGGGGAAGATCTGGTATGCTAGTTTTCTGTTTAAGGGTGATGCCCCCAATAATAGATAAGTGAGAAATAAGAAAAGATTTCAGCCCAAGAAGAATAGGAGAGATTGGCAGAATAAAAGGTCGAGAACTATTGAAGTTCCACTATATGCATTAATTGATTCTGAAGCCACACATTTATTTATTGTTAGTAAACGATCCCGTATACACAGCGAAAAAAAAAATTAATATAACAGGATCGTTTGCATGAGCCAAGATCAAGGGTGTAATTTTATAATTTTATCATAATAAGAATCTGCAGAAATATTCAACATGAGTTAAGAGAAACAAACGCANTAGGAGAAAATGACAAGAGTAAGAAAAGAATTGAAGAGTGATACACGGGGATAGTAGAGTAGAAGATTTACTTACTGAGCATCTTTGTGCTCACCCCGTTGTTTTCTATGTTTTTACAGGTCATAGGTGAGGACATGGTCGGACGGACATCAACAAGCGGGGAGACTTGGCTACACTGTCCACTGTTTTGAGAGTCTTCTTGTACAAATGATATTATACTTTGTAAAGAATGTATATATTAAGTAAAGAAAAATTTTTGGGCCCAACTATTTTTATAAGTATAATTGTCTTTTTATTAATATATTTAATGATTTTGATAGTAGAAGGAAGTTGTTACAAGGGTATAGTGTGCACTATATAAGTGCACACTTTGTGAAATAAAAAAATTCAATTCATTTAATTGAAAGATAAAAATTCCAGCCCCTTTACATTCTCTCACGCCAGTTTTTCTTCTTGCTAAAAATCAAATACACTTTGATTTCTTCTTGGTTCTTAAATGCTAAAGAGGATCTAGCAAATCCCTCTTTAGTTTCTTGAGGTTATTTTCGTGTGGACTACATTGGTTCGATCCTACACTTGAGTCGATAGCGAAATACGTTCAGAGACAAGTTGGAGGAGCCTCCAAACGTGCAAATGATTTCTTAAACCTCTAAACTAAAATCTGCAGATTCTTATTTAATATATAAACTGTAATTTTTGTGCTCTGATCTTGGTTCTAAGGAACGATCTATCATGTAAACTATTTTTGTTTTCTGTTGCCATAGATGATCGTTTGCTAACACTACCGGCAGTGTGTAGTATCGCGATTAACACCAATTAATCATCTCACTACACACAGACCAAGATTGGCCCCTAGTAAGGTATCATGGCCACCCGATAGATTCGGATTCAGCGAAGCAGCTACCTGTCAATGATATGGTTACCGTACAATCAAATCCTTTCAGCATCTGTTATCTCATCGAGACTGAGGTGCAGAAATAATGTCAACCTCTGTTACTCTCGATATGTATGTATTCAGTTACTGGACCAATCACCAGAATAATAACTTAGATTAAGCAACAACTCAATCCCACTGTAGCCACAGTTTTAGTGTCATTGTCATTTACCGAATTGCGTCATGAGATAACTTCTCCCGTACCCAAGAGTGATGAATCCTCTGTCGATCCACCATAGTCTTGATACACTTCTTGATACAGCCAATCACTACTGTATTGATAGCTCTGAATAGACCTACATTAGGCTAGTGTCAAACTACACTAATCGGTGCACAAGGCGCTCTGGTGATCTCAAGTCTAAGGATCACATGCACACCATTCGTTAGAGGATTTATTCCACAAACATTGGGGTTACCATCTATATGGAATCCTCTATTGGGCCAGTCTAGTGAACTTGCCTACAGCAAGCACCCATGTGTCTGTAATGACTTCTTTCTACTAGTATACTTTAGAACATATACAATAAAAATATACATACTTAGCATATGAAAAATAGTTGGGCCCAAATTTTCTTTACTTATAAAATATAATTCTTTACATATACCAAAATAATAAGTACAAAAACTTTAGCAACGGTGGACAGTAATGTCAATTCTCTCCGCTTGTCGACTTCCTCCCGACCGCTGCTCACCTATTTCCTGCAAAACATGGAAAAACAACGGGGTGAGCACAAAAATGCTCAGTAAGTAGATCCTTTATCTCTTCTCCTTCTTTGGTTCTTTCCTTACTTAATTCTCTTCTTCTTTCTTTCGTTCCTAGTTCTTTCTTTTTTCTTTCTCTGTTTCTAATTCTTACTGTTCTTTCTTTCTTCCTAATTCTCACTGTTCTTTCCTTCTCTCTGTTCTTTCTTTCTATTCTTTCTATTCTTTCTGACAATGATGGAATTCATGGTAATATGCATGAATGAAATGCATATGCAATAATGCATAAAAAATGCATTTTTCTTTCTTCTTTCTTCTTTCTATTTCTTATTATATTTCTTTTCTTTTCTTTCTATTCTTTTCTTTTCTTTCGTGTCTTGCTTGCTCAAGCTTCTCTTTTCTTTCTTGTTTTTCTTTTCTTTTCTTATTCTTATTCTTTCTTTCTCTTTCTTTCCTTATTCTTTACCGATCGGACTCGGTTGATGCATAGATTCGGAACCTTGGCCGTGTAAGTGAGTACAATCCTCATCTACATGCACTCTTGCGAACCATACAAACTCTTTCTTTCTTCTTAGGCCACTCAATTAAGGTGGCATGCATGTAGGAATTCTTCTTGGTACAACCCTCATCTACATACACTCTTACGGGTCGTACAATTCTTCTTCTTCTTATGCCACTCAATTAAGGTGGCGTGTATGTGGGAATTTCTTCTTAGCACTCACGGTTCCCCATCGCAACAACCTATTCTTTTCTCTTCTTTAGCACTTTTTCTTTCTTTAATTCTTTAGTGCTTTTTCCTTCTTTCTCTTTATTCTTAGAGTGTTTTATTCTTAAAATGCTTTATTCTTTCCTAAGTACTACATATATACAAATATATGCATATGGATGGCTCATGCTTAGAATTCTTACTTAAAAGCACTCATGAAATGCAAATATGCAATGTTCATAAAATTAAGGTTTCTACTCATACTTATGCTTCTCTTAGGCATTTCATCAAACAATAAATGTGCATATACAAACTCTACTTTAACTATAATTCTATTTGTTTCTTAAACCATCCAAAATGAGAGTAAAACTCTCTTGTATCATCACAATCCCTATCACGACAAAACACTCCCAAAACTTTCTTAAACTTTTCCAATTTCAACCAAACTTCAATCTATCATCATACAATCAAAAACACTTCTCATACTCAAATATATCCAACAACAAGCATAAATAATCACCAATCTCATATCAATTTCTCAACAATCATAACATATACATGCTTAAAGAAATCTCTACTCAATTGATTTCTTAAACTTTAACTTGAGTTGGATTTTGAGTTGGATTTACTTACCTTATACTTGAGTAGTCTCCACTAAAGCTCTCCACTCCTGTTGGACTCAAATTTCCCCTTAACCCTAAGCTTAAACTTAATAAGAATTCAACTTTTACACAAGTAAATCTTATATATAGAGCAAGAATTCTTACCTGTTGTTGCCTAGGATCAAAACCTTGTTAAAATCCACTCAAAAGCCCTAAAAAATCCTTGGAAAATTGAGTGAAAAGTTGAGAGAAAATGGAGAAGGAAAGTGGCGATGGAAGAAGAGAAATAAGGGGGTTTGTAAGACTAAACCCTTAATATCTTATTTTATAAACATACTTTCCCATTTTGCCCTTACACTTTCTTAGAAATTTCATCTTTGTCCCTTAGTCAATTACCGTAATGCCCTCATTTTTATTGCATTCTCCATGAAATTCTATCTCTTTTCACTCCCTACAGTTTCAACTAATTTTGAGTGAAAAGACCATTTTACCCTTAATACAAGTTTAAGGCATTTTCTTCACATTCTCTCAAAATAACTTTAACCAAAATCAACTAAGGGCTATAAAAACATAAATTAAATTACATACCTCTCTGTGGGCGTTACAGTGTCACACCAAGTTGTCAGCAAACAACCTTGACAAGCGAGATCAGTCATTTCCTTTCGACAAGGTCGTTCAACACTATGATAGCCTTACTGTATTATCTGTGCCCTTCGTTAGAATAATACTAGGGCTACGAACGTTTCTAGAATGACCACCATATGTGCTCATAGGGTTCTCACTATCAAGATTTCAAACACTTGATACCCTCGTCATGGTTCTACCATTCTAAAGACATATATCAATACATATAGATATGATTTACTCAATATGGAATAAAAATGCCTTTTATTAATCAATGAACATTATTACAAATAGTCAATTCTACAATAATTGATTAGCTCTAGGGCACCTACTCTAACACATTGTTCCATGTTAAGATCTAGACGTGTTCGAGCTGCTGCTGCCGAAGTAATTAGTCACTGTTGAAACTTGAGAGGAGCTCAAGTGTGACCTGGTGGTCCCGTGGAGGAGAAGATAGATTATGGTGGTTTGAGGTTCAACCAAAGAGCGAAGATTGAAGTGTTAATCAAATAGGCAGTTTTTACAATTGATACTTATTCTTGTCTTTGTAATTGAACACATAATTATTTCATAGTGGATTAGCTTCTTCTGGACTTGGTCCCATGGATGTAGGCATGTTGCCGAACCATGTAAAATTGAGTTGTGTGCTTTATTTTATGTCGTGCAACAACTGCTTCCTACTTGTATTCTCATAAAATATGCATAGTGAAATACATATAAAATAGCATAAAAGTTGGGCCCAAATTTTTCTTTTATTAAACAAATACATTTTTTATACAAAAGATGTATCATGTAAAAAAACATCAAAAGTAGGGTGGACAGTGTAGCCATTTCCCTTCGCTTGCCGAAGCCCATCCGACTGTATCCTCACCTAGGTCCTGCAAAAACATAGAAAACAATGGGGTGAGCACAACTAAGGCTCAGTAAGTAAATCCTCTACTCATCTATCCCCGTAAGTCTCTCTCTGATTCTTTCCTTACAATTCTCATTTACTCTCTTTTTTATAATCTCTCCGTTTTCTCTTTCTCGTAACTCTTTTCTACTAACTCTCTTTAGTAAGTCACGACCCCATCTGACCGGAGGCACGGCTGGGACTCACTCCCACTCTACGTGACTTGTACTCATTCTAGCCGATCGGACTCGATTATGCATGGATTCGGAACCTTTGGCCATGTGAGTATATAATCTATCTCTCGGGTACTCTCGGGTATAGCCCTCATCCGCATGCACTCTCACGAGCTACACCACTTCTCTCTCTTATACTCATGNGTGAATCAATCAGTCATTATCTTTATACTTAGTTGGTTTGTGATCTAACTGTATATTGATTGATTGAGAACTAAGCTAACCCTCTTGTTCTATTTATTATTAATGGCTTGGTAGTGATTTGGTTTAGTTACTCAGGGGGAGTATACTAATTGAGGGGGAGTTATTCAGTTTAGTTGTTCTTTACTTAATGCAAAACTATTTTTGATTGATGATATTGATTGCGTTTTGCTTAAGATTGTGCTTTGTTCATAAGTCTTACAAAGGAGGAGATTGTAAGTATTTTAGTTTTGTCAACTTATTCATTTGGATTAGTGCACAATCTATTTAGTTTCAGTTTAAAGGTATTCACAACAAAATTGCAGTGATCACAACACATTTGGCAAAATTTTTTTTAGTATTCATGCATATCGTACCTGCCTTAATTAAATGTGATTATATTTCTAGTTGCGGAAAGATTTTTGTGGACATTATATATTATGTGAGCTGGAAAAGATTTTATTTAATTATGATTTCAAGAATCTTTCTCCTAAAAGAAGATTATGATTTCAAGAATTCTTTTCTTATAAGGAGACTATAGATTAAAGAATCTTTTCCAATAAAGAAGTCTAGGATCTCAAGAATCCTTTACAAAACAGGTTTGGTTTCTTGTTTTTCCTTTCAACATCAGTCAAGTATAAATAATCCTTTTATTATTACGACCTTTTGAAGGAAGCCATATTATTTACCTCCATTATTCTCTGAATATTTTCTTTGAGATTGTTTAGTTTTTGTAGGTTTCCGATATGCTTTGGTTGGCTTTGAATTACCATTTTTTATCTCTTACTTGCATGAGCTGATTCTAGAACGTTGTTCCATGTTGAGATCTAGATGTGTTTGAGCTACTATTGCCGAAGTAATTAGTCATTGTTGAAACTTGAGAGGAGCTCAAATGCGACCTAATGGTCTTGTGAAGGAGAAGCTAGATTATGGTGGTTTGAGGTTCACCCAAAGAGTGAAGACTGAAGTGTTATTCAAACAGGGAGTTCTTACAACTGATACTTATTCTTGTCTTTGTAATTGGACACATAATTATTTCATAGTGGATTAGCTTCTTCTGGACTTGGTCCCATGGATGTAGGCATATTGCCGAACCATGTAAAATTGTGTTGTGTGCCTTATTTTATGTCGTGGATGGTTTATATGTTTAATCATTAATTTAGCAACTCATTAAGCACAATGTGAAAAAGTAATCTTAATTCCGAAAAAGTTTTAATCAACATGATAAGGGTTTAAAACTTTCATATGGGACAAAGACTTTGAATGACTTTCGATTAAAATTATAAAATAATTACGACAACCTCTCTCTAAGATTAGGAGAACATAATAGACACTTTCTCTAACAAGCGAGGAAAGACACCTTGAGAGAATATAAGAGAAAGGAGAGACTAGTGTATTGTATATATGTTTGGGTGGTATTTAGGATAATTATAGAACTTAAAATGTCATCTTCAATAATTTTTGTTTTACAACTTACATCAATAATATCACCTGCTCAAAGATTATCTTTATTAAATTAAAATTTGTCACTGCTCATCGTCTTACCTAACAGTAGGTCCGTCTCAACTTATTAAATTCTACTAAATTATTTCTTTAATTCTTACTATTATCATATATGTTCCTGTTAATATCTGAAGCGCAAAGCCTCCGTTTTTTTACAGTTTCTGTAGAATTCACTTATCAAAACACTGATGTTTCACTACAAATGGGAAAAGATCTCAGCTGCTGAAATAAAGAAGATCCAACGGCTAGGATTAGCTCTTGAAGTCAAACTATATAAAGGTAGAGTCTTGTGCGCAAAAACTGAAAATTTTTCTGCCCCTCTTTGTGTTCACGACAGATCAGTTTTTTGCTCTCAGCTTTGTTAGTTTGTTGTCAATCTTTTGGGTTGAGAATCTGTATAATCTTAGGGTGAAGATAGTGTGTTTTCTTCAGGTTTAGAGAAGCTGGATCAGGTATTCTCTATAGTTTTCAGATTTGAGTGATTGGGTTAAAGATTGATAGTTGGGTGAATCTTGGAGAGTGTTTTGTAATCTGTAATAACAGTTGATTCCCAGTGCAGTGAGCCTCCAAAAATTCTTGGAGCTCAACGTGGATGTAATCTTTCCATTGTGAAAGGTGAACCACGNCCTACAGTTTTCAGTATCAGTTAATAGCTTCAGTTTTCAGTATCTGATGGATAGTTTGCATTAGTTATATGAAACAGTTGATGTTGTAGCATGATTTATAGAAAACATCGTCTTTAGAAGCATAAGCATTTACAGCTATTCTTTAAGCTCTCATAAAAGAATTGTCAGCATTTAGTGATGAGCTAGGATTCAGAAATTGTTGTCAGTTTAATTGATCAGATTATAATACTTAGAACAATTAGAAATGAGTTATGCATGCATACATGGATGATTAGCTGCCACCATAAAAGAATGTTCAATGGAATCATGTTGTTTTCTGTATTTTATAAGAACCATTGCATGACATAACTTTTGTTTGACGAATGTTTTGCAAACTTCCTCTTTCCCCCCACTCACTGAGTATTTTAGCTCACCCTTTTCAAAAAATGTTTTCCTCCCCCCAGGTTTACAGGGAGATCGTGCCGAGCAGTGAGTCATGGCTCAAGGTTGTGCCACGCGTCGACATCTTTTTTATGTGGGTTTTACATTTACGTCGTATTGTATCTTGGATTTTCGTTTCAAAAACTCATGTTTCCCATCATGTATTTTTTTTTTTTTTTGATGTTAGAAATGGAAATACTATAATGTTATTCAGAAAAAGTAAGTCCTTTAATAGGTTTCACAGTTTTTCTACACGGCACGTCTCGGGTATCCGAGTCTTGTGGGAGCACCCGGATCCTATGGGATGAGAAAATTCGGGACGGGTCGTGTCGTGTCACATACATACCAAAAAATTTTAAAACATTCACCATAGGTCTAAGGCTTATGTACTGGGCACCATGCAATATACAAACAAGTACATGGCATACATTTCAAAAACAAATCAATTTTTGAATTGGGTGGGTTAATTATTAATTAGCCTCTAACAATTTACAGATCTACATTCAGTCTAAAAGTTTTGAAACTTTACAATCTGGCCCTTGCGCACTCAGAAGTGCGCTCGCTGTGGCGATGGGTTAGGTCGCCACAGCATGCGCTGATTAACATCACGCTCACGCTTCACATGCGCTCACCGATGCGATGGGTTATATCATTGCGGCGAGTGCTAACTGCGAACAGCGTTGGTCCTAAGGACGATCACCATGGCGAGCGCTGATTTTGCAATCAGCGTGAACGCCAACAACGCACGCCGCGGCAATGGGTTATATCACCACGGCGAGCGTACACCAATCTGTAGCACCAGATCAGTTCAACCAGCCACCAATAATACGCCAAATGGATTTTGCAATCATTCTATTGATTTCAACAAAAATCCACAACCAAATATTCCAAAGTTCCAGATCATCAACAAATTTAAATTAGTCAATTAATCGATTTCTTAAAACATGCTCTCAAGGCAGATTTGTGTAGATTCTTCAAGGCAACATTTTATCAATCAAATACATGTAATCAACCATCCACATAAAAACTGTAAAATATGGTACCCTGGGCTCTGATACCACTGTTAGGAAACGATCATCTATGGCAGTGGAAAACAAAAATAATTTACATGATAGATCGTTCCTTAGAACCAAGATCAGTGCACAAAAATTACAGTTTATGTATTAAATAAGAATCTACAGATTTTAGTTTAGAGGTTTAAGAAATCATGTGCATGTTTGAAGGCTCCTCCAACTTGTCTCTAAACGTATTTCGCTACTGACCCAAGTGTAGGATCGAACCGATGTAGTCCACACGAAAATAACCTCAAGGAACTAAAGAGGGATTTGCTAGATCCTCTTTAGCATTTAAGAACCAAGAAGAAATCAAAGTGTATTTGATTTTTAGCAAGAAGCAAAACTGGTGTGAGAGAATGTAAAGGGGTTGGAATTTTTCTCTTTCAACCAAATGAATTGAATTTTTTTATTTCACAAAGTGTATACCCTATTCCATCATGGAATAGGCTTGGGCTCCAACCCAAACACCCCTTGTATCCAAACATCCCCTTTAAGATATTTTTAATTTTAATTTATCATTATCTCAATTAAATTAAATTAATATATATTTATAATATATATCAACATTTAACAATAATGATAATTTATTTAAATATATGCGAACACATATTTAAACGTAATCTCACTTATTTAATTTTAATATTAAATTAAATAAAGGCTACGACCTCAGCAAATTTAATTGCATTGTAAAATTACCAAAATACCCTTTCGCCTAAAAAGATGAACACGTCCTTCTTCTAAATTGGCTCTTAAATTATCTTCTATGTGTGTGACCTATAGGCTCCTCATCATACTAGTAGTGTGTAGTTTCGCGATTAACACCAATTAATTGTCTCATTACAAACAGACCAAGATTGGCCCCTAGCAAGACATCATGGCCATCCGATAGATTCGGATTCAGTGAAGTAGCTACCTATCAACGATATGGTTACTGTACAATCCAATCCTTTCATCATTCGTTATCTCAACGAGACCGAGGCATAGAAATAGCGTCAACCTCGGTTACTCTCGATATGTTGTATTTAGTTATTGGACCAATGACATGTATTATAAACTGGATAGAGCAACAACTCAATCCCACTATGGCCATAGTTTTAGTGTCATTGCCTTTTACTAAATTACGCCCTGAGATAACTTCTCCCGTACTCGGGAGTGATGAATCCTCTGTCTATCCACCATAGTCTTGATACACTCCTTAATAAAGCTAATCACCACTGTATTGATAGCTCTAAATAGAACTGCGTTAGACTAGTGTCAAACTACACCAATTGGTGCACAAGGCACTTCGGTGATCTGAAGTCTAAGGATCACATGCACCACCATTCGTTAGAGGATTTGTTCCATAGACACTGGGGTTACCATCCATATGGAATCCTTTGGTGGGTCAGTCCAATGAACTTGCCTATAGCAAGCACCCATGTGTTGCACTAGGTTGTCACCAAACAACCTTGAAAAGTGAGATCAGTCACTGCCTTTCGACAAGGTCGTTCAATACTATGATAGCCTTACCGTATTATCTGTGCCCGTACTTCAGAATAATACTGGGGCTACAGACGTTTCTAGAATGGCCACCTTCTGTGCTCATAGGGTTCTCACTATCAAGATTTGAAACACTTGATACCCTCGTCATGGTTCTACTATTCTAAGGACATATATCAATACATACAATGATGATTTACGTGATATAGTATAAAATGTCTTTTATTGATCAATGAACATTATTACAAAGAGTCAATTCTACGATAATTGATTTGCTCTAAGGAACCTACTCTAACATGTATGATGAGAAGCCTACGGGTCACACACATAGAAGATAATTTAAGAATCAGTTTGTGCAAGGGGTGTTTTCATCTTTTTGGGAGAAAGGGTATTTTGATAATCTCACAGTGCAATTAAATTTGCTGAAGTTGTTGCCTACATTTAATTTGATATTAAAATTAAATAAGCGAGATTATATTTAAGTATATGTACACTTATATTTAAATGGATTATTATTATTAATTAAATGTTAATGTATTTCTATAAATACATTAATTAAGTTTAATTGAAAATAATAATAATTATAATTAAAATATTATGATTGGGAGTGTTTGGATATAGGTGCTGTTTGGGTTAAAACCCAAGCCTATTTCCATGATGGAATAGGGTTTTTTTGTGCACTATATAAGTGTAATGTTTTGTGAATTAATAAGAAGAGAATTCATTCAATCATTTTTCACTTGGAAGAAAAATACCTACAGCCCTCTCCCAAGTCTCACGCCAGCCTTGTATTTCATTGAATCAAAATTTCTTGATTCTTGAATTTGGTTCTTGAAGCTAAAGAGGATCTAGCAAATCCCTATTTATCTCTCCCCGTTTATCTTCTTGTGGATTACCGCTGGTTCGTCTTACTCTTGGATCGATGCAAACCTAGTCAGAGACAATTACTTGAAGGAGCCTCCAAACGTGTCATATGAACTTTAAACTCTGCTCTGATGGTTCATATTACTACATATTTTGATTTAACATATAACTGTATAATTTGTGCCCTGGTCATGGGTTCAATGGGAATGATCTGTGCTTTATAATTTTTGTTTTTCGCTGCCATAAGCTTGATCTTCCCACATGGTATCAGAGCCTAGCGTACCAGATTTTACAGTTTAATGTTATGGTTGATTACATTATTTGATTGATAACATGTTGCCTTATTGAATCTGTATAAATCGCCTTGAGAGCACGTTTAGAAATCAATTTACTTGATTAATTTAATTTGTTGATGATCTGCAAGATTGGTATATTGGGATATGGATTTTTGTTGAATATGTTGTTTAGATAGATTGCAAAATCCGATTGGCGTTTTGTTTGTTCTGTTGAACTGATCTGTTACAGATCAGTGACGCTCGTCGCGACGATATAACCCATCTCTGCGACTATCGTTGTTAGCGTACTTGCTGGTGGGACTCAGCACTCGCCGCGGCGATATAACCCATCATCACGGATATCATCCTTAGTGCGGTCGCTAATTGAATAGTCAAACTACACCAATTGGTGCACAAGGCGCTCCGGTGATCTCAAGTCTAAGAATCACATGCACCCCCATTCGTTAGAGGATTTATTCCATAGACACAGGGGTTACATCCATATGGAATCCTCTGGTGGGTCTATCCTTGAACTTGCCTCTAGCAAGCACCCCATGCGTTACACCAAGTTGTCGGCAAACAACCTTGAGTAGATCAGTCATTACCTTTTGCCAGGGTTGTTCACATTATGATAGCTTAACCGTATTATCTATGCCCCTTGTTAGAAATATTGGGGCTACAACATTTTTAGAATGGCCACCATATGTGATCATAGGCTTCTCACTATCAAATTTGAACACTGTATATTCGTCACGGTTCTACCATCCTGAGGACATATATCAATACATATAATATGATTTTCGTGACATAGTAGAATATGCCTTTTTGATTGATAATAAACATTTATTACAGAGTCAATTTTCATAATTGATTACTCTAGGGCCCCTACTCTAAAAGGATCAGCTTGAAATCAACACAAATACCTACACTAAAACACAAGTAAGTCTGCTAGCAGTTAAGTACAAAAGACTCCAATCATGCTTCTAAATGGTTTATTATCTACTTGTTCCCATTTTCATCCTTGGACATTTAAGTGTAAAACTCATGGGGCTTTAGCATGTTTAGCATTTTCAAGACTAAACCTTTTAAGCATGTTCTTGGCATATTTAGTTTAAGACACAAACATACCACCATCAAATTGTTTTTTTCTGAAGTCCTAGAAACATACTCAACTCACCTACCATGTTTATTTCAAATTCTTTTTTCATTAAGACTCAATTCATCCAAAGATTTTAAGATGTGGATCCAAAATATATTCATCAACATTTTGTGCACACAAAAACTCACCATTACAATGCTTAATGTCATCAAAGTGTTTTATCAGTATTACCTCTTTGTAGTTTGCTCAGGAGAATGAGGTAAGCCTCTCAATCATGCTCTTAGGGCCTGTTTCAACCCATACAATGCTTTATTCAGTTTGAATACATGATACGGCTTGTGAGGATCCTAAAATCCACAGTTCCTCCACATACACTTCTTCCATCACATGTCATTCAAGAAGGCACTCTTCACATCCATTTGGTAGAGCTTTAACCTTAGACAACAACAACAACAAGTAACAATCTGATTAATCCAATCTGGCCATTAGACGAGGTCTCATCAAAATCTATTCCTTCAACTTAGGTGTATCCTAGTGCACGAGTCTGGCCTTGTTCTGACAATGTTCCCAACATCATCGACTTGTTTTTTAAGATCCACTTGGTTCCTAACTTTATACCTCAATTCAAGGAACCAGCTCAACACATCATTTCTCTCAAACTGTTTAAGCTCCTCATGCTTGGCAACAATCCAGTAACACTCCTCCAGAGCTTGTTTTGCATTTATACCTTCTTTGGTTCTGCAAGAGAACATAGCACAAGTTATTTGTTTCATTCAACCTTTTGCTTCCTGTTACCATTACCTCTTCGGGATTTCTAATCACAATGGATGGTGGATGAGCTTCTTTGATCCAAGAGAGTGGTTCTTTGGTTTTTGGAGGCTTTCTCGAGTGATCTCATCAGACAATAAGTTAACAAATCAGGTCCTAGCTTTTCGAAAACTGATCCTTTTTGGCAACCGTGGTGGTCACATTAGGTTCTTAGGTGATCAACTTAAGTTGATCTTGTGTTCCATCGGATTCAAAGTGAACACACCGTCTCGATCCGTGTCACCTCCAAAGGGCAGTCATATCTTCAACGTCATATTCTTGTGGAACTTTGAGTAATCTTCTGAATAAGAGAAAACCACATTAAATGACTCATAATATGTTTCAGTTCTCATGCTAAAGATCCTATGGCTCCACTATTTGAAATATCTAAGGAACATGCCTTCATCCCTTTGCATCAAATTTCCCTAATGTTCTCTATCATTCAAGACACTAGCACTTGCAACCAAAGACAGGGAAATAGAAAATTTGGTTTCTTACCTTTCCACAACTCATATGGAGTTTGTGATGTACCTTTCCTTAGAACACTCGGTTTAAATGTGGCATACAGTGTTAATTGCCTCGGCCCATTGCTTTTGGCAACTTCATGGCATTTAACATAACTCTTGCCATCTCTTGAAGACTCTATTCTTCCTCTCCATTACACCATTCTATAGGGTGTCTTTAGGGCAAAAAATTCATGCCAATACCCTGCATACCACAGAAGTTAGAAAAATCAGAATTTCACACTCTTCCCATGATCACTCCTATTCTTACCATTTTCTTACTTTGCAATTTTGTTCCACCTGTACCTTCGACAGACATTTAAAGACCTCAATGCATCACTTTTCTCTTAAAAAATCAACCCATGTATATCTAGAATAGTCATCTACACAAACAAAAACATATCTTTTCCCTCCTAAACTCAGTTTGCATGACCTATTAGATCCGTATGAGAAGTTCTAAAACACCAAAGCTAGTTAAACGATAAAGGTTTATGAGGACTCTTAGTCTGCTTACCTTGTTGGCTGGGCCACACACTTTCATTGGGATACTCAAGTTTAGGTAGTCCTTTGACAACATCCTTTTTGGAGTGTTTCATAAGATCCTTGAAGTTCATATGCCCAAGTTTCTTTTGCCAAAGATCCACACCATCAGTTTTGGAGCTTAAAAAAGAAACTTTGTTAGACAATAAATAGCAATTATCATTAGACCTCTTTCCTTAGCAAAAAAGTACCATCACCGTTCAACACTTGACACACATTCTTTGAAAATTTTACAATACAACCTTTCACAAATTTAACTAATGCTTATAAGATTTGCTTTAAGTCCTTCAACATAAAACCTCATTCAACATAGGAAGCCAAGAATGACAATAAAACCTTTTCCAAATCTTACCTCTTTTGCCATCTCTATAAGTTACATGACCAACTTCCCCAAATTCAAGATTAGTCAATAAAGATTTGTTACCTATCTGTGTCTGAACAACCACTGTTAAAGAACCATCGGTCGTTTTGAAAAGCAAGCAATGATGTATAGTAACAGACAGTGAGCACCTAACTTAGGTCTCCACACTTTTCTGTTATTGGAAAAATTATTCTGATATGGTGACCTAGAGACTGATGTGGTGACTTTAAAAAAGAAACTCATGATTTCCAATGCATCTTTTAAGTACAAAATTCGTTTAAAGCAATTTGTTCTGATGTGTCCTTTCTCGTGACAAAAATGACGTATTGTATGAACTTTTT
Source organism: Pistacia vera (assembly GCF_008641045.1). Lineage (NCBI taxonomy): Eukaryota > Viridiplantae > Streptophyta > Magnoliopsida > Sapindales > Anacardiaceae > Pistacia > Pistacia vera. The sequence continues at coordinate 45,052 of NW_022196245.1, forward strand.
ACCTTCAAATTTTCTCACACTTTCAGCAACACTATTGGAACTGATAGATGCTTTAATGAAGGTGGTCACATTGGGTTTGGGGTGCTCGCACCCAGGAAAAAATCCCAGACCTGCTTTATCACCGAAAGTCTTCCCTTATGCAAGGACTTCATCCAGTTATATGAACCTACATTTACCTCTCAACAATGCTTAGCCTCAATTAGTTTATTTGAACCTTGATTTAACAAAATTTTCTTGTTAGACAAATCGAAATAGACTTTAACTTATCATTCAAATTTTCTTATATTCTATCAAATGCGTTTTTCAGATTCAAGAGATTTAATCTTTTTGATAGCCTTTAACCATGCTCTGCATCTTGTCATAGCCCCTGTTACACTTTGTAGCATCACATGAGCCATCCGAGGATACACTTTCACTGTCCTTTTGGTTCACGTAAAGGCCAAGTATTTTTTATCTTCATTAGAGTCATCACCTCCACTTTCACTGTCGCACTCTTACCTAGGATGGTGCCATAGCTTTACCCTTTTTCTTCAGAGTGTTGGCACAGTTAGACTGAATATGACCATACCCCTCACACTCAGCATTTTATACCCTTGCTTTTTTTTCATAATCTCTCAAAAAAAAAATTCGAGAGCCTTCCTGACTAGTTTGATATGAATTTTTTTCCTTTTACCCTCACTCGGTTTTCTCATATTCTTCTTCAGAACTTTGCAAGTTATTAGCAAGCAAAGCACACTCATCATCATCAATGTCACTTGAATCAACAAAACAAGGGATAAGAGATTACGTCATGTTTCAGTGCAAGTCCTTTACCTGATTTCTTATCCCATCGTTTCAGGTTTAGCTAAAAGGTTTGCAAGGATCCAATCAATATATCCAGCTGCATCTCATCAAGGTCACGACATTCTTCAATACAGGTGGCCTTGGGCATGAATCTCTTAGGTAAGAGCACAACACTTTTCTAACAAGTTCATCACAGTAATATTTACCTAAAGCAAAACATTCATTTGTAAACCACACGTCGTTAATCTTCTAAGCCTAGTCTTTTTCACAATGTTTTTCCTTCATTTTTTACTGGAGTCTATCCCATGCATCCTTAGTCATTCACAGTTTCCAATATTTTCCATTTGATTAATACTAACAGCATTAAAAATATTAGAAGTGCTTTTGAGTTAAAATTAGACTCTTCTAACTCAGCCTTAGTGCATGATATATGGCTTCCTTTGCTTCCACTTGCTTCTTCGGCTTTAGGTTCTTTCCAACCAACAATACAAGCCCTCCAAGCCCTTTCATCAATGGTTCAAAAAGGCATGCATCTTAGGTCTCCAAAGCATATTGGTTCCCTCTATAAAAGGTGCTCTATTGGCAACCCTCCTTCACTAAATAACTCATAATAAACAAGCAGCAAAGGTCGTCACATAAGACTGATATGGTTCATAGAACCCAGATGTGGTCACATGAGGTCTATAGTGAGAAACTGTAAAAACAAAAACAAACGCAAAATAAAAGCAAAAAGGCAACAGTAACCAAATCAACATTTAAGCAAAAAAAAAAAAAAAAAAAAAAAAAAACAGCAAGGATCTACTGAAAAAACTTCTAGAACATGTTTTGATACCAACTCAAAGTTTTAAACCCTTATCTTTTTTATTAAAACTTATGCGGAATTAAGATTACTTTTTCAGTTTTGCTTAATGATTTGCTAAACAAACGATTAAACATATAACCATCCACGACATAAAATAAAGCACACAACTCAATTTACATGGTTTGGCAACGCCTACATCCATGAACCAAGTCCAAAAGAAGCTAATCCACAATAAAATATTATGTGTTCAATTACAAAGACAAGAATAAATCAGTTGTGAAAACTCCTTGTTTGAATAACACTTCAATCTTCGCTCTTTGGTTGAATCTCAAACCACAATAATCTAGCTCTCCTCATTAGGACCCTGGGTCACACTTGAGCTCCTCTTAAGTTTCAACAATGATGAATTACTTTGGCAGCAACAGCTCGAACACGTCCAGATCTCAACATGGTACAACGTTCTAGAATCAACTCATAAAGCAGAGATAAAACACCATAATTCAAAGCCTACCAAAGCATATCGGAAACCTACAAAACTAAACAATCTCAAGAAAATATTCAGAGAATATAGAGGTATAATATGGCTTCCTTCAAAAGGTAACATAATAAGATTTTTTACCTGAGTGACGTTGAAAGGAAAAACAAGAAACCAACTTTTTTTGGAAAGGATTCCTGAGATCCTAGATTCCTTTATTGGAAAGATTCTTTAATCTATAGTCTCCTTATGAGGAATTCTTGAATCATAATCTTCTTTGGAGAAAGATCTTGAAATCATAATTAAATAAATCTTTCCTCTCACTTATATAATGTCCACAAAATTTTCCACAACTGGAAATATAATCACATTTATAAGGCAAGTGCAATATGCATGAATATTAAAGAAATCTGCCAGACGTGTTGTGATACCTGCAATTTTTGTGAACACCTTTAAATTGAAACTAAATAGTTGTGCACTAATCCGAATGAATAATTTGACAAACTAAATACTTACACCATAGGTGTTCCCCTTATGATCAAATTTATGATGTTAGTTGATTTATCAATTATCTAACAATTTTAGTGTGGGAACCACTAAAATAACATTCAATTTTTGCAAAACAAATTAATATTTTTTGGATGGAGAAAAATCTTTAAGAGTAATTCATTTTTTATGTGTTTTGATCATTTCCAGTTAGGACAACAAAGCAATTAAAATTGTTAGAATGGGTGAGAAAAGTCTGGAAAGAATAATCGTACACCAACAACTCTATCTCACAAACGTTCTCTCACAACCTTGACGTGACGTTCGCAATTGGTCAGTTTCAAATAGGACCCCCTAATAATTGCGAACTGCCACGTCAAGTTTGTGAGAGAAAGCTTGTGAGAAAGGGTTGTTGTTGCAGTATTGCTTGTTTGGAAATGTTCAGCAAGAAAAAATTTACTAGGCAATTCCTCATGGAAATTTCGATGAAGTAATTAGTTGAACTAACATGCTTCGATGGTGCCCAGTGAAAAATAATTCATTTCAAGACGATAATAGAGAAAATTTGAACCCATCACGAGCTGGAGAAATACCTTTGAAGTATTTACCAAAATTATCTAATATATCTTATCATAAAAATTTGTGGATATTCGTGAAGATATTGTTGGAGCAAGACAACAGCGAACAAATGAAATATATGCTAATTTTACACTATTATGCAACAGAAGATTTTTTACTTATCTATGTTTAACTAAATTTGTTTATGTAAATTTTGTACAACTGAGATTTAATTTATTTCAAAGATATATACAATTAAACTAATATACTCGTAACATTAATTAAGGGGTTTTCCTCTCAACCCCCTAAGATTTATGAAAATACAAAAATTTTAATGATATTTAATAAAATAAATCTCTCTGTCCTTAGTGAGCCGTTAGAGTACCGTTAATTTATAACAAATATCTTGAAGAATATTACTATATTACCTCTCTGTCTGTTAATTTACTACAAAAACCTTTAAGACAAGATTTCTTGTCATTACTATAACTTAGTAGGATTTTTTTTTATTTAATCATATCTCACGAGATTATTATTATATACCCTTAACTTAAAATAAAACTAAGCATAAAAAGGAAAAAGGATAGAGAGAGAATACGAAAATCCTAACATCTATGAATGCTATAATGAAAAAAGTTAATTGTTCCAAAACATGTGATTGATTTTGATACTAAACTACTCTTACATTTTTAAGAAAATTTATGGCATATTGAAAGAGATTAAAACACAAAAGTGAAAGGTTTTAATTCATTATGCAAGTATTATTGTAAAGAGAAACATATCAATTCAATCAAGCAAATCCTAGTTCCAAATAAGCCCCCATTGAATGTGGATGGATTCATGCGATTAGATTAAGATTTGATAACAATTGAAACTTAAATATTAAATTTTGACAAGATTAAACATAAATATGACCAAGACTCTACTCTTGTTTTTATTTTCACTTTTCTGGTTTGAATTCAATTTTTCAATTACGATTTGTTTGAATTCTGTTATGTATTTCGCAGGAATTAGGCCCGTATATGGTGTGGGGCTTGGCCACTTTTTGTTAATTTTTTTTTCATTTTCATGTTGCTAATTTGAATTCAATTTCAATTACCGAATTTATTTGAATTATATTGTATAATTCGGTTCCTGGTTCTTGAATTCTTATTGAATTCAATTGTAACCTCAGTTTCTGATTACAGAAATTCAAATATCATAATAAACCATCAGTTTTGATTTTAGGGAATCATTGTTGATTTAACATATTTTACAAAAACAGTTCAAAGTATTCTTGTAAACGTTGATCATATTGACGAAGCATGTTAAATTCACCAACCATTAATTATAGTTATATTTAGTTTACATGGCCAAACCAGCCAATCGAAACATGTGCTATGTGAAAAGTTATTGGTATTAACTTACTTACCATAATTTTATTTCATTGCCTGGTTTATTTATTAAGCACCTTGGCAGGCTAAAATAAGAATTCCATACAAATTATTTTATGGTAAAATTTATTTTAGATTTTTTTCTCTTTTCTTTTTCTCTTTTTTTTTTCTAAAACAAAAAAAAACAAGTATCGGTGAAGAAGAGTAATTTTAATTGAACATCAAAGATATAATATACCTATATATTAAAGATACGTACTTAATCATGGATTGTATATGAAAATTAGCATGATAATATAGTTCATACAAAATCAAATGACAAATAATTTACAATGAATTATAACATGAAATTGCACAAACATAATCTCCAGACTTTTGTTTATAGCATAAGAAGTTTCAAGGATCAAGTCTCATATATGCCGATCCGCTTTCAACTAATTAAATACATAGATCAAACATTAATATCTTTATTGATAGTATTTTAATAGTAGGTTACTGCACTCAACAACTCTACACATCCATTTTCTTATATCTTATAAATGTCGTTAAAACTTTTATATATTTATAATGAATAGTGAGAATAGATTTTTGGGTGCGAATTAGCTAATTCAGCAATAACAATGACACCAAATTTTCCTGCGCGTTTGCATACACCTCCTCTACATTGATCTTGGCAAATTTTGTTACATTTATCATTGTGCATCCCCCTGCAATGATGCTCAGCACAACATTTTGTAGCATCAACTTCGTCACGTCCTGTAAAACCCAAAATAACATTGTGTTAGATGATCTAGCTAAGTATTTCCTTTGACAGTGCTAACTCATTTGCTTTAACATTCTGGTTGACATTGGTACAATCTCACCAAATTAATCATACTATTGATGTAATGCCCACCATAGAGTGTGTTTAAATAATCATGTCGGTGACTATTACAAAAGGAAAAAACTGCATGCGACAAATGTCAAACATCAAATTAGTGATTTCATAATACCATTTAGTAAAAGTATTTCTGGTAGAAATAAAGAATACATACCGACGAGAGGACAAGGGCACAAGAAGATAATTTGAAAACTTTGATTTGAGCCATTGTTTTGCTTTTTCTTTTTTTTTTTTTTGGTTAAAGTATTCTTAAAATTTTAGTAACGTAAACTCAATTGTACCTATTATTATATTAAGGAGATAAGAGTTTGTTCTTTAACTTAATTTGTTAAATAGTAATATACGTCGATATACATTAAATTAGTAATTTGTTCGCAAATTTTTAAAAAATAGGCAATACCATATTCAGACTTGAAAAACAACAAAAAAATCTAAATTATATACATTTAAGTTATATGTTACTATTTATGTTTTAAATGGTCACTCAATGTTTCAAGGCACATATTGTTTAGAAAGGAACATATATGATATAGTAAGAATTAAGAAATAATTTAGTAGATATATAAGTTGAGACGGACCTACTGTTAGGTAGACGATGATAGTGACAATTTTTCCATTAATAAGATAATCTTTGAGCAGCTTATATTATCGATGTAATGTAAAAAAAAAAAAAAAACAAATTTTGAAGATGCATTTTAAGTTCTATAATTATCCATAAAACAATTTGGTTTCCACTAAATACCACCCAAACATATATACAATACGCTAGTCTATCCTTCTCTTATATTCTCTCAAGGTGTCTTTCCTCACTTGTTGAGAAAGTGTCTATTGTGTCCTCCTATCTTAGAGAGAGGTTTGCGTAATTATTTTATAATTTTAATCGAAACGCTCTAAGTCTTTGTCCCATATTAAAGTTTTAAACCCTTAACATGTTGATTGAAACTTTTGCGGATTAAGATTACTTGTTCTTGTTGTGCTTAATGAGTTGCTAAATTAATGTTAAACATATAACCATCCACGACATAATAAAGCACACAACGCAATTTACATGGTTCGGAAACATGCCTACATCCATGGGATCAAGTCCAGAAGAAGCTAATCCCTATGAAATAATTATGTGTTCAATTAAGACAAGAATAAGTATCAATTGTAAAAACTCCTATTTGATTAACACTTCAATCTTTGCTCTTTGGTTGAACCTCAAACCACCTAATCAGCTTCTCCTCCACGGGACCACCAGGTCACCACTTGAGCTCCTCTCAAGTTTAAACAGTGACTAATTACTTCGGCAGCAGCAGCTCGAACACGTCTAGATCTCAACATGGAATAACTTATTAGATAGGTGCCCTAGAGCCAATCAATTATTGTAGAATTGACTCTTTGTAATAATTTCATTGACAATAAAAGACATTTATTTCTATATCGAGTAAATCATATCATAGTTATTGAATATGTCCTTAGATGGTAGAACCATGACGAGGGTATCAAGTTTTTAAATCTTGATAGTGAAAACCCTATGAGCACATATTGGCCTCTAGAAACGTTCGTAGCCCAGTATTATTCTGACGAAGGGCACAGATAATACAGTAAGGCTATCATTTGTTGAACGACCCTATCAAAAGGCAATGACTGGTCTCGCCATCAAGGTTGTTTGCTGATGACCTGGGTCGACACATGGCGCTTACTGTACAAGTTCACTGGACTAACCCACCAGAGGATTCCATATGATGGTACCCAATGTCTGTGGAATAAATCCTATAACGAATGGTGATGCATGGTGATCCTTAGACTTGAGATCACCGGAGCACCTTGTGCCCCGATTGGTGTAGTTTGACACTAGCCTAACGCAGTTCTATTCGGAGCTATCAATACGGTAGTGATTGGCTGCATCAAAGAGTGTATCATCATGGTGGATCGACAGAGGATTCATCACTCTTAGGTACGAGAAGTTATCTTAGGACGCAATTCGGTAAATGGCATGACACTAAAATTGTGGCTACAGTGGGATTGAGTTGTTGCTCAATCTAAGTTATTATTTCGTGATTGGTCCAGTAACTGAATACATACATATCGAGAGTAACAGAGGTTGACACTATTTATTACCTTAGTTTCGATGAGATAACAGATGTGAGATTTGATTGTACGGTAACCATATCGTTACAGGTGCTGCTTCGCTGAATCCGAATCTATCGGGTGGCCATGATGCCTTACTAAGGGTCAATCTTGGTCTGTGTGTAGTGAGATGATATTGATGTAATCGCGATACTACATACTGCTGGTATTGTTAGGAAACGATTATCATGGGCAACAGAAAACAAAAATATTTACATGATAGATTATTCCTTAGAACCAAGATCGGCACAAAAATTACAGTTTATATGTTAATAAGAATCTGCAGATTTTAGTTTAGAGTTTAAGAAATCATACCAACGTTTGGAGGCTCCTCCAACTTGTCTCTGAATGTATTTCGCTACTGACCCAAGTGTAGGATGAATCGATGTAGTCCAACAAATAACCTCAAGGAACTAAAGAGGATTTGCTAGATCCTTTTTAGCCTTTAAGAACCATGAAGAAATCAAAGTGTATTTGATTTTTAGCAAGAAGCAAAACTGGCATGAGAGAATGTAAAGGGGCTGGAATTTTTCTCTTTCAATCAAATGAATTGAATTTTTTTATTTCACAAAGTGTGCACTTATATAGTCACCTATACCTATTCCATCATGGAATGGGCTTGGGCTCCAACCAAACACCCCTGTATCGAAACTTCCCCTTTAAGATATTTTTAATTTTAATTTATCATTATCTCAATTAATCATTAATATATATTAACATTTAACAATATGATAATTTATTTAAATATGCGAGCACATATTTAACGTATCTCACTTATTTAATTTTAATATAAATTAAATAAAGGCTACAACCTCTGCAGTTAATTGCACTGTGAAATTACCAAAATACCCTTTTGCCTAAAAAGCGAAAACGCCCTTCTTCTAAATCTCTCTTAAATTATCTTCTATGTGTGTGACCCATAGGCTCCTTACATATCGGTAGTGTGTAGTATCGCGATTACACCCATTATACGTCTTACTAACATAGACCAAGATTGGCCCCTACAAGAACTCATGGCCACCCGATAGATTCAGATTTAGCGAAGCAGCTACCTGTCAACGAATGGTTCCCATCACATCTGATCCTTTCATCATTCGTTATCTTGACGAGATCGAGGCATAGAAATAGCGTCAACCTTTGTTACTCTCGATATGTTGTATTCAGTTACTGGACAATGACCTGTATTATAAACTAGTAGAGCAACAACTCAATCTCATTATGCCCCAGTTTTAGCGTCATTGCCATTTACTGAATTATGCCGTTGTAACTCTCTCGTACTCGGAGTGATGAATCCTCTGTCTATCCACCATAGTCTTGATACATTCCTTAATGCAGCCAATCACCACCGTATTGATAGCTCTGAATAGAATTGCGTTAGGCTAGAGTCAACACACCCAACGGTGCATAAGGCCCTCCGGTGAGCTCAAGCCTACGATCACATGCACCACCATTCGTTAGAGGATTTGTTCCATAGACACTAGTTACCATCCATATGGAATCCTCTGGTGGGTCAGTCTAGTGAACTTGCTTACAGCAAGCACCCATGTGTTGCACCAGTTGTCACCAAACAACCTTGAAAGAGAGATTACTCACTGCCTTTCGACAGGGTCATTCAATACTATGATAGTCTTACCGTATTATCTGTGCCCTTACATCAGAATAATACTGGAGCTACGGACATTTCTAAATGGCCACCTTATGTGCTCATAGGGTTTCACTATCAGATTTGAAACACTGATACCCTCATCATGGTTCCACCATGCTAAGGACATATCAATACATACAATGATAATTTATGCGTATAGTATAAAATGCCTTTTACTGATCAATGAACAATATTAAACAGTGTCAATTCTACAATAATTGATTGGCTCTAAGGCACCTACTCTAACAGTATGATGAGAAGCCTACGGTACACACACAAGAATAATTTAAGAATCAGTTTGTGCAAGGGGTGTCTTCGTCTTTTTGGGCGAAAGGGTATTTTGGTAATCTCACCGTGCAATTATATTTGCTGACGTTGTTGCCTATATTTAATTTGATATTAAAATTAAATAAGCGAGATTCTATTTAAATATATGTACACGTATATTTAAATGGATTATTATTATTAATTAAATGTTAATGTATTTCTATAAATACATTAATTAAGTTTAATTGAAAATAACAATAATTATAATTAAAATATCATGATTGGGAGTGTTTGGATATAAGGGCTTTTGGGTTAAAACCCAAGCCTATTTCCATGATGGAATAGGGTTTTTTTGTGAACTATATAAGTGTAATGTTTGGTGAATTAATAAGAAGAGAATTTATTCAATCATTTTTCACTTGGAAGAAAAATACCTACAGCCCTCTCCCAAGTTTCACGCCAGCCTTGTATTTCATTGAATCAAAATTTCTTGATTCTTGAATTTGGTTCTTGAAGCTAAAGAGGATCTAGCAAATCCCTATTTAGCTCTCCGGGTTATCTTCTTGTGGATTACCGCTGGTTCGATCTTACTCTTGGATCGATAGCAAACCTAGTCAGAGACAAGTACTTGAAGGAGCCTCCAAACGTGCATATGAACTTTAAACTCTGCTCTGATTGTTCATATTACTACATATTTTGATTTAACATATAAACTGTATAATTTGTGCCCTGGTCATGGTTCAATGGGAATGATCTGTGCTTTATAATTTTTGTTTTTCGCTGCCATAAGCTTGATCATTTCCCTACAGTGGTATCAAAGCCTAGGGTATCAGATTTTACTGTTTAATGTATGGTTGATTACATGTATTTGATTGATAACATGTTGCCTTGTTGAATCTGTATAAAATCTGCCTTGAGAGCACGTTTTAAGAAATCAATTTACTTGATTAATTTAATTTGTTGATGATCTGCAAGATTGGTATATTGGGATATGGATTTTTGTTGAGATATGTTGTTTAGATAGATTGCAAAATCCGATTGGCGTTTTGTTTGTTACTAGTTGAACTGATCTGTTACAGATCAGTGTACGCTCGTCGCGACGATATAACCCATCTCTGCGACTATCGTTGTTAGGCGTACTTGCTGGTGGGACATCAGCACTCGCCGCGGCGATATAACCCATCATCACGGATATCATCCTTAGTGCGGTCGCTAATTGAATAGTGTCAAACTACACCAATTGGTGCACAAGGCGCTCCGGTGATCTCAAGTCTAAGAATCACATGCACCCCCATTCGTTAGAGGATTTATTCCATAGACACAGGGGTTAACATCCATATGGAATCCTCTGGTGGGTCTATCCAGTGAACTTGCCTCTAGCAAGCACCCATGCGTTACACCAAGTTGTCGGCAAACAACCTTGACAAGTAAGATCAGTCATTACCTTTTGCCAGGGTTGTTCAACATTATGATAGCTTTACCGTATTATCTATGCCCCTTGTTAGAATAATATTGGGGCTACGAACATTTTTAGAATGGCCACCATATGTGATCATAGGCTTCTCACTATCAAGATTTGAAACACTTGATATATTCGTCACGGTTCTACCATCCTGAGGACATATATCAATACATATAATATGATTTTCGTGACATAGTAGAATATGCCTTTTATTGATAAATAAACATTTATTACAGAGTCAATTTTACAATAATTGATTAGCTCTAGGGCACCTACTCTAAAAGGATCAGCTTGAAATCTAACACAAATACCTACACTAAAACACAAGTAAGGTCTGCTAGCAGTTAAGTACAAAAGACTCCAATCATGCTTCTAAATGGTTTATTATCTACCTTGTTCCCATTTTCATCCTTGGACAATTTAAGTGTAAAACTCATGGGGCTTTTAGCATGTTTAGCATTTTCAAGACTAAACCTTTTAAGCATGTTCTTGGCATATTTAGTTTAAGACACAAACATACCACCATCAAATTGTTTTTTTCTGAAGTCCTAGAAACATACTCAACTCACCTACCATGTTTATTTCAAATTCATTTTTCATTAAGACTACGAATTCATCCAAAAGAGTTTAAGATGTGGATCCAAAAATAATGTCATCAACATATATTTGTGCACACAAAAACTCACCATTACAATGCTTAATGTCATCAAAGTGTTTTATCAGTATTACCTCTTTTGTAGTTGTGCTCAAGGAGAAATGAGGTAAGCCTCTCATATCATGCTCTTAGGGCCTGTTTCAACCCATACAATGCTTTATTCAGTTTGAATACATGATACGGCTTGTGAGGATCCTAAAATCCAACAGGTTGCTCCACATACACTTCTTCCATCAACATGTCATTCAAGAAGGCACTCTTCACATCCATTTGGTAGAGCTTTAACCTTAGACAACAAGCAACAACAAGTAACAATCTGATTAATTCCAATCTGGCCATTAGAGCGAAGGTCTCATCAAAATCTATTCCTTCAACTTAGGTGTATCCTAGTGCAACGAGTCTGGCCTTGTTTCTGACAATGTTCCCAAACTCATCAGACTTGTTTTTTAAGATCCACTTGGTTCCTATAACATTTATACCTTCAAGTCAAGGAACCAAGCTCAACACATCATTTCTCTCAAACTGTTTAAGCTCCTCATGCTTGGCAACAATCCAGTAATCATCCTCCAGAGCTTGTTTTGCATTTATACCTTCTTTGGTTCTGCAAGAGAAACATAGCACAAGTTATTTGTTTCATTCAACCTTTTGCTTCCTGTTACCATTACCTCTTCGGGATTTCTAATCACAATGGATGGTGGATGAGCTTCTTTGATCCAAGAGAGTGGTTCTTTGGTTTTTGGAGGCTTTCTCTGAGTGATCTCATCAGACAAATAAGTTAACAAATCAGGTCCTAGCTTTTCGAAAACTGATCCTTTTTTGGCAACCGTGGTGGTCACATTAGGTTCTTAGGTGATCAACTTAAGTTGATCTTGTGTTCCAGTCGGATTCAAAGTGAACACACCGTCTCGATCCGTGGTCACCTCACTAAGGGCAGTCATATCTTCAACGTCATATTCTTGTGAGAACTTTGAGTAATCTTCTGAATAAGAGAAAACCACATTAAATGACTCAATAATATGTTCAGTTCTCATGCTAAAGATCCTATAGGCTCCACTATTTGAAGAATATCTAAGGAACATGCCTTCATCACTCTTTGCATCAAATTTCCCTAAATGATCTCTATCATTCAAGACATAGCACTTGCAACCAAAGACATGGAAATATGAAAAATTTGGTTTCTTACCTTTCCACAACTCATATGGAGTTTGTGATGTACCTTTCCTTAAGAACACTCGGTTTGAAATGTGGCATACAGTGTTAATTGCCTCGGCCCATTGTCTTATTGGCAACTTCATGGCATTTAACATAACTCTTGCCATCTCTTGAAGAACTCTATTCTTCCTCTCCATTACACCATTCTATTGAGGTGTCTTTAGGGCAAAAAATTCATGCCAAATACCCTGCATACCACAGAAGTTAGAAAAATCAGAATTTTCAAACTCTCTCCCATGATCACTCCTTATTCTTACCATTTTCTTTACTTTGCAATTTTGTTCCACCTGTAACCTTTCGACAAGACATTTAAAGACCTCAAATGCATCAGACTTTTCTCTTAAAAAATCAACCCATGTATATCTAGAATAGTCATCTACACAAACAAAAACATATCTTTTCCCTCCTAAACTTTCAGTTTGCATAGGACCTATTAGATCCGTATGGAGAAGTTCTAAAACACCAAAGCTAGTTAAACGAGATAAAGGTTTATGAGGACTCTTAGTCTGCTTACCTTGTTGGCATGGGCCACACACTTTACATTTGGGATACTCAAGTTTAGGTAGTCCTTTGACAACATCCTTTTTGGAGTGTTTCATAAGATCCTTGAAGTTCATATGCCCAAGTTTCTTTTGCCAAAGATCCACACCATCAGTTTTGGAGCTTAAAAAAGAAACTTTGTTAGACAATAAATAGCAATTATCATTAGACCTCTTTCCCTTAAGCAAAAAAGTACCATCACCGTTCAACACTTGACACACATTCTTTGAAAATTTTACAATACAACCTTTATCACAAATTTGACTAATGCTTATAAGATTTGCTTTAAGTCCTTCAACATAAAACACATCATTCAACATTAGGAAGCCAAGAATGACAATAAAACCTTTTCCAAGAATCTTACCTCTTTTGCCATCTCTATAAGTTACATGACCAACTTCCCCAAATTCAAGATTAGTCAATAAAGATTTGTTACCTATCATGTGTCTTGAACAACCACTGTTAAAGAACCATCGGTCGTTTTGAAAAGCAAGCAATGATGTATGAGTAACAAGACAGTGAGCACCTAACTTAGGTCTCCACACTTTTCTGTTATTGGAAAAATTATTCTGATATGGTGACCTAAGAGACTGATGTGGTGACTTTAAAAAAGAAAACTCATGATTTCCAATGCATCTTTTTAAGTACAAAATTCGTTTAAAGCAATTTGGTCTGATGTGTCCTTTCTCGTGACAAAAATGACGTATTGGTATGAACTTTTTTACCTTCGAAATTTTCTCACACGGTTCAGCAACAGCTATTGGAACTGATTCAGATGCTTTAATGAAGGTGGTCACATTGGGTTTGGGGGTGCTCGCACCAGGAAAAAATCCCAGACCTGCTTTATCACCGAAAGTCTTCCCTTATGCAAGGACTTCATCCAGCTTATATGAACCTACATTTAACCTCTCAACAATGGCCTTAGCCTCAATTAGTTTATTTGAACCTTGATTTAACAAAATTTTCTTGTTAGACAAATCAGAAAATAAGACTTTAAACTTATCATTCAAAATTTTCTTATATTCTATCAAGATGCGTTTTTCAGATTCAAGAGATTTAATCTTTTTGATAGCCTTTAACCATGACTCATGCATCTTGTCATAAGCCTCCTGTTACACTTTGTAGACATCACATGAGCCATCCGAGGATACACTTTCACTGTCCTTTTGGTTCACGTAAAGGCCAAGTAATTTTTATCTTCATTAGAGTCATCACCTCCACTTTCACTGTCGTCACTCTTACCTAGGATGGTAGCCATAGCTTTACCCTTTTTCTTCAGAGTGTTGGCACAGTTAGACTGAATATGACCATACCCCTCACACTCAAAGCATTTTATACCCTTGCTTTTCTTTTCATAATCTCTCAAAAAAAAAATTCGAGAAGCCTTCCTGACTAGTTTGATATGAATTTTTTTCCTTTTTTACCCTCACTCGGTTTTCTCATATTCTTCTTCAAGAACTTTGCAAAGTTATTAGCAAGCAAAGCACACTTATCATCATCAATGTCACTTGAATCAACATAAACAAGGGATTAAGAGATTACGTCATGTTTCAGTGCAAGTCCTTTACCTGATTTCTTATCCCATCGTTTCAGGTTTAGCTAAAAGGTTTGCAAGGATCCAATCAATATATCCAGCTGCATCTCATCAAGGTCACGACATTCTTCAATATAGGTGGCCTTGGGGCATGAATCTCTTAGGTAAAGAGCACAACACTTTTCTAACAAGTTCATCATCAGTATATATTTTACCTAAAGCAAAACATTCATTTGTAACATCACACAGTCAGTTATTAATCTTCTAAGCCTAGTCTTTTTCACAATGTCTGTTCCTTTATTTTTTACTTGGAGTCTATCCCATGCATCCTTAGTCATTTCACAGTTTCCAATATTTTTCATTTGATTAATACTAACAGCATTAAAAATATTATGAAGTGCTTTTGAGTTAAAATTAGACTCTTCTAACTCAGCCTTAGTGCATTGATATATGGCTTTTCCTTTGCTTCCACTTGCTTCTTCGGCTTTAGGTTCTTTCCAACCAACAATACAAGCCCTCCAAGCCTTTTCATCAATGGATTTCAAAAAGGCATGCATCTTAGGTCTCCAAAAAGCATAATTGGTTCCCTCTATAAAATGTGCTCTATTGGCAGACCCTCCTTCACTAAATAAACTCATAATAAACAAGACAGCAAAGGTCGTCACATAAGACTGATATGGTTACATAGAACACAGATGTGGTCACATGAGGTCTATAGTGAGAAAACTGTAAAAACAAAAACAAAAAAGAAAAAAAGGCAAAATAAAAGCAAAAAAGCAATAGCCACCAAATCAAGATTTAAGCACAAAAAAACAAGCAAGGATCTACTGAAAAAACTTTCTAGAACATGTTTTGATACCAACTCAAAGTTTTAAACCCTTATCTTTTTTATTAAAACTTATGCGGAATTAAGATTACTTTTTCATGTTGTGCTTAATGATTTGCTAAACAAACGATTAAACATATAAACCATCCACGACATAAAATAAAGCACACAACTCAATTTTACATGGTTTGGCAACATGCCTACATCCATGGAACCAAGTCCAAAAGAAGCTAATCCACAATGAAATAATTATGTGTTCAATTACAAAGACAAGAATAAGAATCAGTTGTGAAAACTCCTTGTTTGAATAACACTTCAATCTTCGCTCTTTGGTTGAATCTCAAACCACAATAATCTAGCTTCTCCTCATTAGGACCACTGGGTCACACTTGAGCTCCTCTTAAGTTTCAACAATGATGAATTACTTTGGCAGCAACAGCTCGAACACGTCCAGATCTCAACATGGTACAACGTTCTAGAATCAACTCATAAAAGCAAGAGATAAAACACCATAATTCAAAGCCTACCAAAGCATATCGGAAACCTACAAAAACTAAACAATCTCAAAGAAAATATTCAGAGAATAATAGAGGTAAATAATATGGCTTCCTTCAAAAGGTAACAATAATAAAAGGATTATTTATACCTGAGTGACGTTGAAAGGAAAAACAAGAAACCAAACTTGTTTTGGAAAGGATTCCTGAGATCCTAGATTCCTTTATTGGAAAGGATTCTTTAATCTATAGTCTCCTTATGAGAAAAGAATTCTTGAAATCATAATCTTCTTTTAGGAGAAAGATTCTTGAAATCATAATTAAATAAAATCTTTTCCAGCTCACATAATATATAATGTCCACAAAATTTTCCACAACTGGAAATATAATCACATTTATTAAGGCAAGTGCAATATGCATGAATATTAAAAGAAAATCTGCCAGACGTGTTGTGATAACTGCAATTTTGTTGTGAACACCTTTAAATTGAAACTAAATAGATTGTGCACTAATCCGAATGAATAATTTGACAAAACTAAAATACTTACACCATAGGTGTTCCCCTTATGATCAAATTTATGATGTTAGTTGAGTTTATCAATTATCTAACAATTTTAGTGTGGGAACCACTAAAATAACATTCAATATTTTGCAAAACAAATTAATATTTTTTGGATGGTAGAAAAATCTTTAAGAGTAATTCATTTTTTATGTGTTTTGATCATTTCCAGTTAGGACAACAAAGCAATTAAAATTGTTAGAATGGGTGAAGAAAAGTCTGGAAAGAATAATCGTACACCAACAACTCTATCTCACAAACGTTCTCTCACAACCTTGACGTGACAGTTCGCAATTGGTCAGTTCAAAATAGGACCCACTAATTAATTGCGAACTGCCACGTCAAGGTTGTGAGAGAAAGCTTGTGAGAAAGGGTTGTTGTTGCAGTATTGCTTGTTTGGAAATGTTCAGCAAGAAAAAAATTTACTAGGCAATTCCTCATGGAAATTTCGATGAAGTAATTAGTTGAACTAACATGCTTCGATGGTGCCCAGTGAAAAATAATTCATTTCAAGACGATAATAGAGAAAATTTGAACCCATCACGAGCTGGAAGAAATACCTTTGAAGTATTTACCAAAATTATCTAATATATTCTTATCATAAAAGATTTTGTGGATATTCGTGAAGATATTGTTGGAGCAAGACAACAGCGAACAAATGAAAAATAATATGCTAATTTTACACTAATTTATGCAACAGAAGATTTTTTTACTTATCTTATGTTTAACTAAAATTTGTTTATGTAAATTTTGTACAACTGAGATTTAATTTATTTCAAAAGATATATACAATTAAACTAATATACTCGTAACATTTAATTAAGGGGTTTTCCTCTCAACCCCCTAAGATGTTATGAAAATACAAAAATTTTAATGATATTTTAATAAAATAAATCTCTCTGTCCTTAGTGAGCCGTTAGAGTACCGTTAAAATTTATAACAAGATATCTTGAAGAATATTTACTATATTACCTCTCTGTCGTTTAATTTACTAGCAAAAACCTTTAAGACAAAGAGATTCTTGTCATTACTATAACTATAGTAGGATTTTTTTTATTTAATCATATCTCAACGAGATTATTATTATATACCCTTAACTTAAAATAAAACTAAGCATAAAAAGGAAAAAGGATAGAGAGAGAATACGAAAATCCTAACATCTATGAATGCTATAATGAAAAAAGTTAATTTGTTCCAAAACAGTGTGATTGATTTTGATACTAAACTACTCTTACATTTTTAAGAAAATTTATGGCATATTGAAAGAGATTAAAAAACAAAAAGTGAAAGGTTATTAATTCATTATGCAAGTATTAATTGTAAAGAGAAACATATCAATTCAATCAAGCAAATCCTAGTTCGAAATAAGCTCCCATTGAATGTGGATGGATTCATGCAGATTAGATTAAGATTTTGATAACAATTGAAACTTAAATATTAAATTTTGACAAAGATTAAACATAAAATATGACCAAGACTCTACTCTTGTTTTTATTTTCACTTTTCTGGTTTGAATTCAATTTTTCAATTAACGAATTTGTTTGAATTCTGTTATGTAATTTCGCAGGGAATTAGGCCCCGTATATGGGTGTGGGCTTGGCCACTTTTTGTTAATTTTTTTTTTCATTTTCAGTTTGCTAATTTGAATTCAATTTTCAATTACCGAATTTATTTGAATTATATTGTATAATTTCGGTTCCTGGTTCTTGAATTCTGTAACGGGGTTGAATTTTTCTCTTTCAACAAATGAATTGAATTTTTTTATTTCACAAAGTGTGCACTTATATAGCCACTATACCCTATCCATTGGAATAGGCTTGGCTCAACCCAACACCCTTGTATCCAAACATCCCCTTTAAGATTTAATTTTAATTTATCATTATCTCAATTAAATTAAATTATATATATTTATATATTATTAACATTTAAATAAATGATTTATTTAATAATGCGAACATATTAAACGTAATCTCACTTATTTAATTTTAATATTAAATTAAATAAAGGCTACGACCTCAGCAAATTAATTGCATGTGAAATTACAAAATACCCTTTGCCTAAAAAGACGAAAACGCCCTTCTTCTAAATGGCTCTTAAATTATCTTCTATGTGTGGGACCTATAGGCTCCTTCATCATACGGTAGTGTGTAGTATCGCGATTAACACCAATTAATCGTCTCACACACATACCAAGATTGGCCCCAAGAAACATCATGCCACCGAAGATTCGGATCAGCGAAGCAGCTATCTGTCACGATATGGTTACCTTACAATCCGATCCTTCATTCATTCGTAATCTCAACAGACGAGGCATAGAAATAGGTCACCTCGGTTACTCTCGTATGTTGTATTCAGTTACTAAACCATGACCTGTATTATAAACTGGATAGAGCAACAACTCAATCCACTGTGGCCACAGTTTAGTGTCATTGCCATTTATGAATTACCCGTGAGATAACTTCCTCTGTACTCGAGATGAATCCTGTCTATCCACCATAGTCTTGATACAACCTTAATGCAGCCAATCACCACCGTATTGATAGCTCTGAATAGAACTGCGTTAGGCTAGTGTCAAACTACACTAATCGTGCACAGACACTCCGGGATCTCAAGTCTAAGGATCACATGCACCACCATCGTTAGAGGATTTTTTCATAGAACTAGGTTACCATCCATAGGATCCTCTGGTGGGTCAGTCCAGTGAACTGCCTACAGCAAGCACCAATGTGTTCACCAGGTTGTCACCAAACAACCTTGAAAAGTGAGATCATCACTCTGCCTTCGACAGGTCGTCAATACTATATAGCCTTACCGTATTATTGTCCCTTACTTCAGAATAATACTGGGGCTAGAACGTTTCTAGAATGGCCACCTTATGTGCTCTAGGGTTCTCACTATCAAATTGAACACTTGATACCCTCGTCAGGTTCTACCATGCTAAGGATATATATCAATACATACAATGATGATTTACGCAAAATAGTATAAAATGCCTTTTATTGATCATTGAACATTATTAAAAAGATCAATTCTACAATAATTGTTGGCTCTAGGCACCTACTCTAACAGGTTATAGAGAAGCCTACGGGTCACACACATAGAAGATAATTTAAAATCAGTTTGTGCAAGGGGTGTTTTTTCTTTTTAGTGAAAGATATTTTGGTAATCTCACAGTGCAATTAAATTTGCTGAGTTGTTGCCTATATTTAATTTGATTTAAAATTAAATAAGCGAGATTATATTAAATATATATACACGTATATTTAAATGGATTATTATATTTTAAATGTTAATGTATTTCTATAAATACATTAATTAGTTTAATTAAAAATAAATATAATTATAATTAAAATATCATGATTGGAGTGTTTGGATATAGGCTGTTTGGGTTAAAACCCGCCTATTTCCATGATGGAATATGTTTTTTGTGCACTATATAAGTGTATGTTTTGTGAATTAATAGAAGAGAATTTATTCAATCATTTTTCACTTGAAGAAAAATACCTACAGCCCTCTCCAAGTCTCACGCCAGCCTTGTATTTCATTGAATCAAAATTTCTTGATTCTTGAATTTGGCTCTGAAGCTAAAGAGGATCTAGCAAATCCCTTTTAGCTCTCCGGGTTATCTTCTTGTGGATTACCGCTGGTTCGATCTACTCTTAGTTGATAGCAACCCAGTCAGAGACAAGTTTGAAGGAGCCTCCAAACGTGCGTATGAACTTAAACTCTCTCTAATTGTTCATATTACTACATATTTTGATTTAACATATAAACTGTAAATTTGTGCCCTGGCTTGGTTCAATGGGAATGATCTGTGCTTTATAATTTTTTGTTTTCTCTGCCAAAGCTTATCATTTCCTACATGTTATCAGAGCCTAGGTACCAATTTACAGTTTAATGTATGGTTGATTACATGATTTGATTGATAACATGTTTGCCTTGTGATCTGTATAAAATCTGCCTTGAGAGCACGTTTTAAGAAATCAATTTACTTGATTAATTTAATTTGTTGATGATCGCAAGATTGGTATATTGAGATGGATTTTTGTTGAGATATGTTGTTTAATAGATGCAAAATCTGATTGGCGTTTTGTGTATTGCTGGTTGAACTGATTTGTTACAGTCGTGTACGCTCGTCGCGGTAATAAACCTCTCTGCGCGATCATTGTTTGGCATACTCGTTGGTTGGAAATCAACGCTCGCCGCTGCGATATAACCCTCATCGCGGCTATCCTCCTTAGTGCGGTCGCTGATTGAATAGGGTCAAACTACACAATTGGTGCACAAGGCCTCCGGTGATCTCAGTCTAAGAATCACATGCACCCCCATCCGTTAGAGGATTTATTCCATAGACACTGGGGTTACCATCCATATGAATCCTCTGGTGGGTCTTTCCAGTGAACTTGCCTCTAGCAAGCCACCATGCGTTGCACCAGGTTGCAGTAAACAATCTTAACAAGTGAGATCAGTCATTGCCTTTCGACACACTCAAGAATTTAGGCTTCTCACAACAAAATAATTTGTCACTACAAGTATCAAAATTGTGACCATTTCTTTATGTGAGAATTATATTCGTCATTAGGTTTGTCACATTAAGCTCGTACTCTTAAGTGTATGGTGACGAAAGAGTGTTTGGTCACCATAGCCTAATTATTTATTGTGACAATAATAATTTGTCACTTTAAACTAGCTTATTGTGATAAATTATTTGTAACAATAGAAAGCAATTTTGATCACACAGTAATTTTTGTCACAATTGATTTACATTTAGACCAAAGGATAGCTTTATGGTGAAAATATCATATTTATCAAAATTGATTTGTCAAAATTGTGAATGGTGTAAATTATTTGGCCATAATTTTAATAGTGACAGAAATTTATTGTCATTGACTTTATTGTGACAACATTTATTTCGTCACATGTTTGTTTATATGACAATATTATTGTTAAAAATTGTATAGTGACAGAAATATTTTGTAAAAAATTTAATAGCATGACAAAATTTTTTGATACAAATATTTTTACATGACAGATTTTTTATTGTCAAATAATTAAGCGTGACAAAAAATTTTGACATCTCAATAATAATAAAAATATTCATGCTGTGCTTCTAAAATGTGACGAATCTTTTTCGTGAAAAAAATATTCAAGTGAAAAAAAAAAATTATGGGGAAATTAAAATCGCGATAAATTTATTTATCAAATTTTGTTAATAGCGACATAAATACTTTTGTCAAAAACATGAAAAGTGTAGTGACAAAATTTAAGTCATTAAATTTTGAGACCTTATATAATTTTTTTGTTAATTAAAAGTGACAAAAATATCTTGTCAAAATTAAAGATAACAAAAGTTATTTTATATCTTTTTGATTTGACATTTTAAATACATTTCCCATTTAATAAATAAAATTATAAATAATTACCTTTTTTTTTCCCACAATGGAACGTATAGCTATTATCATTATCAAAACTATGAATCCATATTAACTTTTAACTTAAGATGAAATTATATCAAATAAAAATTTATTAAAATATATAAAGTCCAACATTTTAATTTAATACGTTTACACATAAAAACTAAAGACAGTCTACTACAGCAATTTTATTGATATAAATATGAAAGCATCCATGTGTTGATGTCCCTTCTTGTCATTTTTTCATTCTGCAAAAAAAAAAAAAAAAGGTCATAGGAAATTATGAGAGAGAAGGAGAAAAAATAACAATAACCTCTATATAATATTGCATTAATTATAGAAAGGCTTTTAATTAAAACATAATTTTCTTTATTACGTTATTATATCAAAAAGTACATGAAGAAGAAAACTAAAAAAAATTTTAGACCTATTATTAAGTAATGACTTACCTTCGGGAAAATAGAACCATCTCGTCCCCACCCTTTGTTGGCTTATCAATTCATCAACCTTTGACATGAGGTTTTCATAAGATTCTTAGCATGTAAAAGAGCCTCTAATTTGAACTTCTATTTTGGTTTACCCCCAAAACTTTCTCAAATTTCACGTCCAGTCATATGAATACCCTCCTCTTCGCTTGTGAGTCATATAAACTTTCTCTAATTTTGCTCCTATATTTTATAAATTAATTAAAAAATATTGATTAATTTTAAACTTACATAAATCAATATAACATAATAAGAAAAATGAACTATTAGAATTAACAAAAAACAAAAACAAACAATCTACCTCTAGTATTAATGATTCAGATCTCAAGGTTTATTTGGTGTAAGGGTCAAATCATCAACTTAATTGATGTGGTGGTGAGATGCCGTTTGATATCTTGGAGATATTCTTTTGAGTTCAACGCACCTTTTGTTATTTTTGAAGATAATTTTATGAGTTTGACTCAATTTGTTTAGATGAATGTTCGATGGTAAAGTAGTTTTCTTCTTACGACCAGGTGCCATGATTGTTTGTATAATGAAGAAAGATTGACAACAATGCTGAAATAGAAGGAAAAAAAAAAAGAAAAAAAGATAAAGGTTGTAAAAAAGGTAATTAGATTATTCATTCTTTAAAATACACTTGAATATCCTCAATCAAGAGAAACGACATTGCCAATCAAGAATAAAAATAAGAGGATTGAAGATGAGATGAGAAAAGACAATAAAACAAACAAAAACAAAAAAATGCAATATTTGCATTAAGAGAAATGATAAAAATGGAGCAAAGAGGGCTTACCGGGCTTCCTAGTAAAAGCAAAAATGAGTAGTTGGTTCTCAATTTCTAAGTTTTATAAAGACAGGAGAGAGAAGAGAGAGAGAGAGAGAGAGAGAGAGAGAGAGAGAGAGAGAGAAGTGTTGACAGTTGAGAGTTTTGACAGAACAATGGTGAGACAAAAAAAAAAAATTGATGAAGGGTTAGTAAGGTAATTAGGAAATTATTTAAAATAGGAATATGTTTAAGAATAATTCAATTTTTAATTGTATATATATAATTGACTTAAGAAGATATTAAAATAGGAAGGTACTAAATTATTAGAATGTTAATTGCATATATCAATTGAATTAAAATAGAAAAGATGTTTAAAATAGGAAAATTATTTAAAAATAGTTTAAAGCTTTAATTTTTATATGTTTCAAGAGGGAATTAAAAAATAAATTACCGCCTCCTTATAAATTGCCTCCAAATTTTCACTAAATGTTGAGAAATGGATTCAACTTGCAATTGTATATATCAATACTAAGAAATCCCCGCTTTTAATATAAGAAAATTAGTTAGTGTTGTTCAGTTATTACACGTGAGAATGCGAAGAGGTGTGGGCCTCGTTTCCTAATAATTTTGTATAATTTTAAAAATAAATCTTAGTTTCATTAATTAACAGGTGGCTTTTCATTTCCAAGGAAAGTGAGACTTTATATAACTTTTCATCTTGAATTAATTGGTGGCGCAGGGTCCTCTAATTAATTTATTTATTTAATTGGGAGTTTTCAACAGTTAAGTGATAGATGCAGAAAACGAAAATCAATATAATTTTATATTGATTAAAAAAAGAGAAGCAAACATTTTATAATGTTATTCCTTAGTTTATCTCGTACAATTTTATGATACGTTTGATCCATTAGAAAATTTAATTTGTTTTCTTTACTGTAAATCATCAAATAAAAATTGTTATGTCAGCAAATCAAAAATTATAATCTATTAATTATCATGGGATCCTCTTAATTAATAAATTTATGTCACCAATCAAAAAATTATATTTATGAATTTTCCATTTCTCTAACATTTAAATTTATAAATGTTAGAGAAATGGAAAATCAACTTGCAATTGTGTATATCAATATCGACCCAAATGGCTAAATTTTGAATTTAAAAATTTGTGTGATCACAATTTACAAGCAACTTTATTTTATTGATATATAAGAGTAACATTAAAAGAGAAAAATATATACAAACCGGTTATTTTACCTCAGAACAAATCCTTGGACAGAAACAAAACACAAGGCATAGATTGAGAACCTAATCTCTTTTTGTTTTTTCATCTTAAGCACACAAAGTAAGAAAAGTAAAGGAGTAAGCAAAGGAACATGAAGCAAGAATATCTTACTCTAGGATGTGCTTTAAAAAATAAATAAAATAAAGCGCTATACACAACATCATCCCTACTTGGGACAAGCCTTAGGAAGGGTACACATATTATAATTACTTAATTCATACTTAACCTAACAACTTATCCTCAATGTGTATTTATATCTATTTAATTATTGAATTACTTATGCTTAAAGAAAAACAAGAGTGCTATCTTATATAAAAATATTATTATTATTTGCATAACTATAAATATTATAATTTTTTTTTTTTTTGTTACAATGTCAAGCAAATATACTCCTATTTACATGTATATATATTTTCACTCGCCCCATAAAATTAGAAGTTTAAATCAATTATTCATTGAAGTCCTAATTGCAATAAATTAGAAATAGCACATCAAATAAGTAAGTATTAACTAAACCACATATCAAACACTCGCCTCAAGAGTAGTTTGAATTACATAATTATCTCATATTCTAATTTCATATGATCTATACATAATGTTTTAGTACATGACAACCTAAAAAAAATAAGTATTCCAAAAGGACGAGACAACCGTCTATATGGTCAAATACTGGTTGTAGGGTTTTTTTCGAAATTAATTAATTTAGTCAAGTTTTATTAGTCTAGAGTTATTATTATAAGTTGGAGTAGTATTAGGATTAAATATTACTGACTATTTAGGAATATTACTCATTATATTATACTTACAATCATTTTAGGATTATGGATTGGGATAGATTAAGTCTATATAAAAAGCCTAAACCATGGATTATCATTGTATTTTTTTGGGTTAGGATATATTCTAATATGCTATAGTGAGTTTTTTCTTTCTTTTCCAAATTAAGAGTAAATAACATGCAAAGATCATTGGTGGAGTTGCTAAATATAATGAAATGGATTAAAAAAAAAAATTAAAAAAGACCAAAGGTTTAAAAACCTTTTTTTTTTAAAAAAATGAGGACAGTAAGATTGATCATGTTCTCCCAAGTCTTCCCCTTAACCACCCGGCAAATCTGCTCATTTGTTTAATTTCTTTTAATATATATATTTATTCTTTTATATCTACCTAGAAAAACAAACTCAACTCAGTGTGAGAGAAACGACGGCGTTTTAGTTGTTGTTTGTCCCCTCTCCCTGCATATTTTCCTTCTTGCCTTTTGTCTGCCATCTTGCTCCCATTCATTTTTTCTTCACAATGGCGAATCTTTATTTTTCTTCTTTCATATTTGGTTTTCCCAATTCAAATTTACAAAGAAAAGAAGAGACCAAAGGCAGCTCACTTCACCCAATTCAATTTTTCCCTTTTTCGCCCATTCAATTTTTCCCCTTTTCGCCCAAACTCTAACCCGAACATATACACAAAATTTAGGACAATCAAAAGAGATTTCATAACGAATCAAGAAAAGAAGCAAAGGAGTAAAAAAGAGCAAGAAGTAAGAAGGTGACCTTGAAGAAAACCAAAAAAGCAGCTCCAGATCTTGAATTTCGGGTCTCTTTGCTAGAAACCAGTAAGTTCTTTATCTTATTATTCTTGCTGATCTAGGTTGTTTGATTTTAATTTATTACTCCTAGATTATAATACAATTTATGATCACCGTATCTTTTTTTTTTTTTTTTTTTTTTTTTTTTTTTTTTTTTTATTGAGATTATTTGAATGTATAGAAGTTGGATGAAACTCAATCAAAGATTCAGCCCCACTACATTCGAGGGTACAAAATTTCTTGGATGTTGCAACATATCACGCTGACTCTGCTAGTAGAATTTGATGTCATGCAAAAACTGTAATAATTGTATCTTGAAAACTTTAGCAGAATCAAAACTGTATAACTCGACCCGCCCCTAATACCCCCCCAATCCTGACCAAATTTCTTAGCCCATGACCTTGTATAATGCAGTAGAAGCGCA
The DNA here is from genome assembly GCF_008641045.1 of Pistacia vera. Classification (NCBI taxonomy): domain Eukaryota; kingdom Viridiplantae; phylum Streptophyta; class Magnoliopsida; order Sapindales; family Anacardiaceae; genus Pistacia; species Pistacia vera. Next base: position 71,668 of record NW_022196245.1, read on the forward strand.
GCAGAAAATTCACTAAGAAAATGGCAGAAGCTGAATGGGGTAGTAGAATGAATGTGGGGTAGAAGATATTTGCAGGTCATGCTGGAATCAATGTAGAATGCTGCGAAAGGTGAATGTGTGAAAAATGCGAAACTGAATGTGAGTAGAATGCTGCAGAAGTTCAAGGCAGAAAATGCAGAAAGCTGATTGTGTTTAGTACAATGCAGAAAAACTGAAGATTAGAAAATCAGAGAGTTGATTGTTGAGTAATGCAGAAAAGCTGAAGTGTTAGAAAAAATGCAGAAAGTTGAATGGATAGTAAATGCAGAAAAGCTGATTGTGTTTAGTACAATGCAGAAAGCTGATTGGTTAGTAAATGCAGAAAACCGAAGTGTTAGAAAAATGCAGAAAGTTATTGTGTTAGTAAAATCAGAAAGCTGAAGTGTTAGAAAAATGCAGAAGTTGAATGGGATAGTAAATGCAGAAAAGCTATTGTGTTAGTACAATGCAGAAAGCTGATTGTGTTAGTAAAATGCAGAAAAACTGAAGTGTTAGAAAAATGCAGAAAGTTGATTGTGTGTAGTAAAATGCAGAAAAGCTGAATGTTAGAAAAAATGCAGAAAAGCTTAAGTGTATTGATAAGCCTCCTATAACTAAAATATACAAGAAGAAGAAAAGGGCAGCCTGGGAAAGTCATTGGACAGGGGCAGCAAAGGAAATTCATATTAGAATAGTTAGGAAGAATCTCCACGTAAGGGAGTGCAGAAAGTGTGATTTCAGTTGTATTTAAGAGAGAGCATTTGTTAGCTGAAGGAGATGAAATCTGGAATCAGTGGGAGGCCGCTAGACCCTCGAAGTGCTAGCCACTCTTTATCTTTTCTCTGTCATTCTTATTTCTGCTTGCAGTGTTTGTCAATCCAAATCAAATATATATCAGTTTGTTTTTTTTAATGCAGAGCTGTTTCGCTGAGTCTCATTAACAATACTTCATTGAGTTTGGGTGGCATTTTGGTGATCTCATCATGTTAGAAAATGGAGAAAGTTGAATGGGATAGTAGAATGAATATGTTAGTGGTATTTTTTTTAGAGACCAATGCAGCGGTTGGATGTGTTAGTTGACTGATATTGCAGAAAATGCAGCTGTAACAGAAGGCAGAAAATGAGCGTGTGCATGTGCCAAGAGAAGAAATGGCTGAGAAAAAATTGCTGAGCTGAATGAAGTAGAAACACTGTAGAAACTGAATGCAATAGCAGACCAAAAAAAAAAAAAAAAAGAAAAAAGACAGAATGGATTTGAAGTTTTGTTTAAGAGGGAATATTGATGAAGTGGAGAAACACTGTCCTGAATGTTTGAAGAGCAGTTCTGTTCGAGAGGGAATATTAGATAGTGTAGAGAATTGTCCTATATGTTTTTGGAATGAGGTATTTGTAATAGAGTAAAGAAAGGGTTTTTTGTAAGTCCAAAGAAAATCAACGCTGCGTTTCTTTATTGTTTTTTCACCAACTATAAAAGAGTTGTCGTCGTCTCTTCAAGAAAAATATAATCACACATTTTTTTTTTTTTTTTTCAGTTTTTCGTTAAGTTACGTCTACAACGCTTTCATACCCAATCCTATGTGTTAATGAGTTTTTTTTAGCGACATATATGCTAAATTATATGATTTTTTTTAATTACATATATGTTATTGCTAAAAACTTGAGAGGAATGATAAATAGTTGTACATATATAATTATGTTTTTTTAGCAAATTTTTGTCACAAAATATCACATATAACTTACTAAAGTATTTTGTCATTAATACCATGATTAACTATATATATATTAAAATTCTTTTGTAACAAATAGTTTGTAATTATAGCATGTATTACAAATTAATGATTAAAGTTTTTTCCTTTGTGGATGCAGGATCTAGGTGATGATGCAGTCGGAGGGGCATCGGCAATGAGCATAGCTATACTGTTTCCCCTATTTTGTGTCTTTTTAATAGCATTTGTAAATAATGCTCTTTGTGTATAAAAGACTTGTACATATAAAAAAAGAAAGTTTTGGGCCCATTTTCTATTATTATTATGCATGCATTGTACTAGTTTACAGCAGTTGTTACATTTTTTGTATCAGAACAAAGATTTTGGGATTGAACAATGTACTATTCTCTCGCCACGACGTCCTAAAATCGACTGTGTGAGTTAATTCTTTCCTTACAATAATTGTTTCTTAAGTTGATTGGTGTGATTATTTTGTAGATGAGAGGTAGTTACCGAAAACGTAGTAAAGGTGTGGTGAATGACGGAGAACCTTCTAACCCACCAGAGTCTACGCCCCCTCCTTGGATGAAGCTAGAATTCGGGATATACAGCAAGTTATGGCAAAACCCAGGGAGAGTTGAAACCCTTGTACAGGTACCGCTAGTTGCGCATGTCGAAAGAGGACAACCGGTACCTCCCCCAGTACAGAGCAGAGTTGAACCGATTTACGGTCTTTCCAGTCAACATCAACCCTCAGAGTTTAAGGGTACTACGGACCCAGTAATAGCAGAAGAGTGGTTTGGGTCCGTAGAGCAGCCACGGTTTAGTTCTCATGTCAGACCGGGAAAAGATCTGGTATGCAAGTTTCTTGTTTCGGGGTGATGCCCGAATTTGGTGGGAATTAATGGAAGAAACTCTGATGTGGCAACGATGACTGGGAAGAGTTCAGGCAAGAGTTGAGGCTGAGTATATAACAGAGGACCAGTTCACGAGAAGGTCCAAGAATTATCAGCTTACAGCAAGGGTCTAGTGCCGTGAAGGAGTACTCGGTGAAATTCAATTCTCTTGCAAGGTTTGCACCTGGAATATCGGTACTCCGGCATTGAGAAGGGATAAGTTTGTCAGGGTGTGAAACCGGAGATAGCCCAGGATATAATGACAAGTTCAATATCCTTCTCGAAATTATAGTAAGGCTTGAGGCGGGGCAATGAAGACGGAGATTTTTGAGAATAAGATTCCTAGGGATCCTCGACAAGAGGACCGCGTGAGCCCCCCTCGCCCACAGAGAGAGAAACAAGAAGTGTAAGGTAAAAATGAAGAATCAGAAGAAGAAGTTTCAGTATAGACAGAATAAGAGGGAGTGGAAGAATAAGCGGCCCGGATGGAAGGGTTTCCTCTTTGCCCTAAATGCGGGAAGAATCACCCAGGAAAGTTGAGGGATCAGAGAGTGTGTTATAGGTGCTGACAGCCTAGGCACATGATGAGAGATTGTAAAGCTCCTCTTCCCACCCGCCCAGTTCAGGAGGTACGCGAATGCCAGAGTGTTACTGTGGCACAGGGTGGAAGGCCAGTCCATCAGCCGTTACTGGTCAGTTTTATTTCATTTAGTTCCTTTGTATGCTTTAGTTATTCAGGAGCCCACTCATTCGTTTATATCGTATGGGATGATTCAGAGATTAGGTTTGAAACCTATTAGAGTGACTCAACCTATTAAGATAGAGTTACCCAATGGGTTAGTGTCTGAGCATGTGGTCGGGAGAGTCCATGGTGATCCAGGGTTAAGAGTTAACAGTTGATTTATAGTTTTTGATATGCCGACTTTGATGATTTTGGCATGGATTTCCTAGGGAGATATGGAGTAGGATTGACTGTCGGAAAAAGAAAGCGAGATTTATCTCGATAGTGAGATATTTAGTTTTGGAGAGGGCCATCAGTTGAGCATGCTGATTATTAGTATGAAAGCTAGGAAGATGTTGAGAAAGGGGTGTTCGGGATATATTGCCCATGTAGTGCAGAATGGTGATGTTCCACAACCAGGATTTAGAGGGTGCCGTAGTTGAGACTTTTTAGATGTGTTTCCGGAAGAGTTACTGAGCTTGCCTTCAGAAAGGGAGGTAGAATTTTGTTCGAACCTAGCACCAGGGACGGCACCAATATCTAAGGCCCCTTATCGAATGGCCCCAGCTGAGCTTCAAGAATAAAGAAGCAACTCCAAGAGCTTTAGATAAAGGTTTTATCCGATCGAGTCATTCTCCTTGGGGACCCCAACCTTTTGTGAAAAAGAAAGTGGATCAGTAAGGATGTGTATTGATTATGGGGAGCTGAATAAAGTTACAGTGAAGAATAAGTACCCTTTACCCTGGATAGATGACCTTTTCGATCAGTTGAAAGGAGCGGCAGTGTTCTCCAAAATTGATTTGAGGTCCGGGTATCATCAGGTAGAGTAGTTGAGCAAGATGAGGCAAACTGCCTTTTGTACAAGATATAGGCATTATGAATTTGTAGTATGCCTTTCGGCTTGACTAATGCCCCAACAGTTTTTATGACTTGATAACAGGGTATTCCATGAGTATTTGGATAAGTTTATTGTCGTTTTCATTGACACATCCTGATTTATCTAAGTCAAAGGAAGAACATGAGGAACACTTGCGATTAGTAGTGCAGCGACTGAGAGAAAAGAAGTTGTGTGCTAAATTCCTAAGTGTGAGTTTTGGCTTGATCAGGTTATATCTTAGGCCATACTGTGTCGAAGGAAGGATTTCGGTAGATCCGAGTAAAGTGCAGACAATCCTTGAATGGCAGAAGCCGAGAACAGTGAAAAGTTAGGAGTTTTTTTCGGCCTAGCAGGTACTCACCGCGATTTGTTCGGATTCACCCAGTTGGCTAAACCGTTGACAGCTCTTACCAAACAGAAAACTCTTTTTGTCTGGTCAGCAGCATGTGAAGAAAGCTTCCAGAGTTAAGAAGAGGTTAACAACACTCCTGTATTAGTGTTACCATAGGGTGTAGATTATGACATTTATATGATGCCTCTCTGCAGGACTTGGTGTCGTGCTGATGCAGTTAGGTAGGGTTATAGCTTATGCTTCTCGTCAACTGAAAGAGTATGAGACTAGAACCCTACGCATACCTAGAGTTGGCGGCCGTGGTCTTTGCCTAAAGATTTGGAGGCATACCTTTATGGTGTAAAGAGTAATATCTACACCGATCATAAGAGTTAAAGTACTTCTTCACTCAAAAGAATTGAATATGAGGCAGAAAGGTGGTTAGAGCTGGTTAAGGATTATGAATGTGAGATAAGTATCAACCGGAAAAGCCAATGTGTAGCCGAGGCTTTGAGTAGAAAAACTTATTTATTCCGGCTTACCAAGTAGAAAGAGTTATAGAAGAATTGCCTAAAAACAGATTGAAGTGATTCCAGGAAGAGTTGCCAGTCTAGAGGTACAGTTTACTTTACTGAAGGAAATCAGGAAAAGCAAATGGCCGATGAGTGGTGTCAGAAAACAGTTCAGCAAGTGCTTGAGGCAAGACATCATAGTTCTTTGTGAGAGATGGTGTCCTCTATTTCAGAAATCGGTTTGTGCATTCCTCCAAATGAGGAGTTGAAACAGAAAATTCTTATGGAGGCTCATGACACCATACACCACTCATCCAGGAGCAACCAAGATGTATCAAGATGTAAAGAAAGGCTATTGGTGGTCAGTATGAAGAAAGACATTGTAGTTTGTAGCTAATGTCTAACTTGTCAGCAGTGAAAGCAAACACCACGGCCGTCAGGGTTGCTTCAACACTGAGTATTCCAGAGTGGAAATGGGAGAGCATTTCGATGGATTTTATCACGGGTCTCCCTAGGTATAGAAAGGGGTAATGCTATATGGGTGATTGTGGATAGATTAACCAAATCAGCACATTTCCTTCCAGTAAAGGAGAGTACCCCTACAGATCAGTTGACTCAGATTTACCTCAGGAAATATCAGATTGCATGGTGTGCCCAGACTATAGTATCAGATAGAGATTCCAGATTTGTTTAGCTTTCTGGATGAGTTTACAAGAGATTTGGGTACCCGTTTAGCTTCAGTACTGCCTATCATCCTCAGACAGATGGCCAACCGAGAAACCAATCAGGTGCTCGAAGATATGTTAGAGGCTGTTGCTGGATTATCGGTATCTTGGCACGAGATGTTACCCTTAGTGGAATTTGCCTACAACAACAGTTATTAGTCACAATTAAAATGGCGCCTTACGAGGCGTTATATGGTAGACGATGTAGGTCTCCATACATGGGATGAGGTAGTGAAAAAAAAAAAAAATGAAGCTGGTGTCGCTTGGGGCAGAGGTGACTCAGACACTAGTTGAAGATGTGAAGTTAATCAGAAATAGAATGAAACAAGCCCAAGATCGACAGAAAAGCTATGCCGACTTGAAGAGGAAAGAGGTGGAATTCCAGTAGCGACAAAGTGTTTTGAAAGTTTCCCCCTACAGTGAGTAATCGCTTCGGAAGCAAAGGAAAGTTAGCACCGAATATATAGGTCCATTGAGGTATTGCAACAGTGGAAGTGGCCTACAGATTGACACTACCACCTAGCATGGACAGGGTGCATGATGTTCTTCCATGTCTTGATGCTACGGAGTATGTAGTGATCCCCTCCACATCCTGATGTAGAAGACGTTGAAGTAATAGAGAATCTAGTATATGAAGAACGTCCAGTTCAAATTTTAGATCGAAGGGTTAAAGAGCTTCGGAACAAGAGTGTTCCGTAGTGAAGATCTTTAGGGAATCACAAAGTGGAAGAGGCCACTGGGAGGTAGAACGGGACATGCAGAATCGCTTCCCAGTTATTTGAATGAATTTCGGGGACGAAATTCTTTTAAGGGGGGAAGAATTGTAACGCCCCACTTGAGGTACGTAGCTAATTGTTCTTCCTTTTGCTCTTATTTGAGTTGGTTTATAGTATTATGTGTGGTTGACCTTTGATTGATTGTTATGTTGAACATTTGCCTTGAATTGGTTAAAATAAAGGAAGTTTTGTGTTCCAGCTTCGCCGGGGCGAAGAAGAATCTTCGTCGCGGCGAAGAGGTGTTGAAGCCACGGGGAAGCTGCTGGACAGTTTCGCCGCGTGACACGAAGCTCCTCGCCACGGCGACATGCTGACCAATTGTTTGTTAAGTTTTAGATATTTCTTCCCCAGGGGCAATTTGACCATTCTACCCCTAATTAGTAGGAAAAGTGGGGAGTAAATTGAAAGGATTTTTCATGGAGAATATGTTAATATGGGGTGTTTTGTAATGAATCAAAGGATATAGATGAGTTCCAAGGAGAGTAAGGGCAAAATGGGAAGCCTTGTGCATAAAATGTGTTAAAAGGAATTAAGTCATTGCAAACCTTCATTCTTCTTCTCCATCGCCACTCTCCCTTTCTTACTTCCTCTCAATTTCTCTTTCATTTGTTCAAGGTTTTTAGAGGGCTTTTGGAGTGATTTGGGGTAGGAAAGCAATCTAAGGCATCCTAAGTAAGGATTCTTGCTTTGATGTGAAGTTTTGTGAAATTTGAGTGTATTTGAATATTAGGGCCTTTGGTTGAATTGTTTAAGGGTAGAGAAAATCAAGCAAACCAAGAGAAAGGAATTGCTAGTGAGATCTCTCCATATCAAGGTAGTAAATCCCAACCCAAGTGGAGATTTGAGAATTTTCTTGATTAGGGTTTTAATAGCGATTGGTATGTATGTGTATACATGTTATATGCTATATTGAGTCTCAAATGGAGATTATTATTGCTTTGTGATGTTCATACATTTCAATTATAAATGATAGTGTATTGGAAAGGTAGTTTGAGAGAATTGAAGGATATTGGAAATCCTTTTTGGAAGTGTTATTCTTTGGCAGGAATTGGCTATGTGAGGGAGTTTGTCCCATTTTGGATGGTTAGAGAAAGACATAAAACTATTGTTATAGTAGAGTTTTATTATGCACTTGAGTTGTTTGATGAAATGCCTAATAGAGGTTTGAGTATGAGTAGTGAACCTTAATTCTTGCAACATTGCATGTTGCATTCATAAGTGCATTAGTGGAGATGAACCATCCTAGACATTAATTGTGCATGGAGAAATGACTTAAGAAAGAGTAACTTTGTGAGCACTTGCTCTATAGTAGAGACTTTGTGAATGCAACTACTCTAGGGTAGAGAGAATGAGAAGTGCTATGAGAAGAGTATGAAAACGGGTTGAGGTTTGTGATCGTCACCCGATAGTTATTAGAAAGGTTGATCTTTGGATCGCACCCCTATAGTTATTAGAAAGGGTTGATGCTTTGTGATCGTCACCTGAAAATCTTGAGAAACGAGTTGATGCTTTGTGATCGTCACCCGATAGTTATGGACCGATAGTGCTTTGTGATCCCACTCGGTAGTCATTAAGAGTGTTGGTGCTGTGTGAACTCCACCCGACGTCATGAAGAGTGAGATGGTGCTGTGTAATGCCATCCGGCCGTACCTCTGGTAAGATGAGGGCCATGACATTTAGTAGAAAACAATAGAAGAAAGTACGAGGAAAGAATTAAGAGAAATACTTACGGGGATAGATAGATAGAGGGTTTACTTACTGAGCATTATTTTGTGCTCACCTCGTTATTTTCCTTGGGGATGCAGGATCTAGGTGATGATGCAGTCGGAGGGCGGCGGCAAGCGAGGAGCATAGCTACACTGTTTCCCCTGTTTTTGTCTTTTAAATGGCATTTTGTAAATAATGCTGTTTGTGTTAAAAGACTTAGTGCATATAATAAAAAAAAGTTTTGGGCCATTTCTATTATATTATGAATGCTTGTAATAGTTTACAGCAGTTGTTACAGAACTGAAGAAAAAAGGAGATTAAAAGGCTTGAGAAGAAGAATTGGAGGAGATCGTCTTCAACTTCATTAATCCAACCAAGTTTCACTAGTTTTCTTTGTTCTTGTTATTATTATTGTTATGAATAAGCAATGTTGTTCTCATAGTATTCATGAAGAACTAATTCTTTTGTGATTGAGGGTGATTTCAAAACCCTAGACATGTCTTGTGATTAATAAAATCTGCATCTATTATCTTTTGTCCCTCTTGATTATGTGATTATTTCTCTATGGATAGGGTTTAGATAGTTTGTCTTAATTGGTTAAGTGCGCAATTAAGTTAGGATTAATTTATTAATGCCAATTTAGGTTGTTTAGTACGGAATCACTTTATTAACCTAAATACAGTGGTAAAGTGTATGCCTACATACAGGGGGGTAATCACTCAAGATAACTAAACTGACCATATGAGTTTAGCCTTGATTCAGTAGGTCTCTCTAACTTAATGCTTTTTTACTTTGAATCTAGAGATCGATCCTAGGTTATCTATAAATAAGGAATTGGGTTATGACCGTGTCTAATCCAACGACTCAGTAAGGAGAGATAGAACTTATCAACGTTTGGTATTTTCTAAGCTGATGTGATTAAGAGGGTAAAAGTTAAAGAGTGCTTTTATTATATGTAATTCATGTCTAATGGTGGCGAATAAACCTTCAATCTAGTTTCTCTTATTTATCTCTTTCGTGATTGTTTCCTTGTTTTATTTTGTTTAATTTTAGTTGATAGTTTTTGTTGAGTTTATAATTCATGATAAACCCGTTTGAAGTAGATAATTAATTGAGTTCACAACCTCTGCGGGAAAGACCCTTACTTGTTCTTTGCTACTACACGACATTGCATTAGAATTTGTGAGGTAAATTAGTGTTGCATTTGCACGCATCAGGTATGTACCAAAATTTTAGACCATTTTACCCTTAATGCAAGTTTAAGGCATTTTCTTCATATTCTCTTAAATCACTTTAACAAAAATTAACTAAGGGCTATAAAAACATAAATTAAATCATGTACCTCCATGCTGGGCGTTATATTGAACACGTCCAGATCTCAATGTGGTACAACGTTCTAGAATCAACTCATGCAAGCAAGAGATAAAACACCGTAATTCAAAGCCTACCAATGCATATCAGAAACCTACAAAAACTAAACAATCTCAAAGAAAATATTCAGAGAATAATGGAGGTAAATAATATGGCTTCCTCCAAAAGGTCACAATAATAAAAGGATTCTTTATACTTGAGTGACGTTGAAAGGAAAAACAAGAAACCAAACTTGTTTTGGAAAGGATTCCTGAGATCCTAGATTCTTTTATTGGAAAGGATTCTTTAAGCTATAGTCTCCTTATGAGAAAAGAATTCTTGAAATCATAATCTTCTTTTAGGAGAAAGATTCTTGAAATCATAATTAAATAAAATCTTTTCCAGCTCACATAATATATAACGTCCACAAAATTTTTTCCACAACTGCAAATATAATCACATTTATTAAGGCAGGTGCAATATGCATGATTATTAAAAGAAAATCTGCCAGACGTGTTGTGATAACTACAATTTTGTTGTAAACACCTTTAAATTGAAACTAAATAGATTGTGCACTAATCCGAATGAATAAGTTGACAAAACTAAAATACTTACACCATAGATGTTCCCCTTATAATAAAATTTACGATGTTAGTTGAGTTTATCAATTGTCTAACAATTTTAGTGTGGGAACCACTCAAATAACATTCAATATTTTGCAAAACAAATTAATATTTTTTGGATGGTAGAAAAATCTTTAAGAGTAATTCATTTTTGATGTGTTTTGATCATTTCCAGCTAGGACGACAAAGCAATTAAAATTGTTCGAATTGGTGAACAAAAGTTTGGAAAGAATAATACTACACGAACAACTCGCTCTCACAAACTTTCTGACACAACCTAGACGTGGCAGTTCATAATCTAGCTTCTCCTCCACGGGACCACCAGGTCACACTTGAGCTTCTCTCAAGTTTCAGCAGTGACTAATTACTTCGGCAGCAGCAGCTCGAACACGTCTAGATCTCAACATGGAACAACGTGTTAGAGAATGTGCCCTAGAGCCAATCAATTATTGTAGAATTGACTCTTTGTAATAATGTTCATTGATCAATAAAAGGCATTTTTATTCTATATCGAGTAAATCATATCTATATGTATTGATATATGTCCTTAGAATGGTAGAACCATGACGAGGGTATCAAGTGTTTCAAATCTTGATAGTGAGAATCCTATGAGCACATACGGTGGCCATTCTAGAAATGTCCGTAGCCCTAGTATTATTCTGACGAAGGGCACAGATAATACAATAAGGCTATCATAGTGTTGAACAACCCTGTCGAAAGGCAATGGCTAATCTCGCTTGTCAAGGTTGTTTGCTGACAACCTGGTGAGACACATGGGTGCTTGCTGTAGGCAAGTTCACTGGATTGACCCACCAGAGGATTCCATATAGATGGTAACCCTAGTGTCTGTGGAATAAATCCTCTAACGAATGGTGGTGCATGTGATCCTTAGACTTAAGATCGCCAAAGCGCCTTATGCACCGATTGGCGTAGTTTGACACTAGCCTAACCCAGTTCTATTCGGTGCTATCAATACGGTAGTGATTGGCTGCATCAAGGAGTGTATCAAGACTATGGTGGATCAACAGAGGATTCATCACTCTTGGGTACGAGAGAAGTTATCTCATGACGCAATTCGGTAAATGGCAATGACACTAAACCTATGGCTACAATGGGATTGAGTTGTTGCTCAATCTAAGTTATTATTCCGGTGATTGGTCCAGTAACTGAATACATACATATCGAGAGTAGTAGAGGTTGACACTATTTCTGTACCTCAGTCTCGATGAGATAACAGATGATGAAAGGATTTGATTGTACGGTAACCATATCGTTGACAGATAGTTGCTTCGCTGAATTCGAATCTATCGGGTGGCCATGATGCCTTACTAGGGGCCAATCTTTGTCTGTGTGTAGTGAGATGATTAATTGGTGTTAATCGCGATACTACACACTGTCAGTATTGTTAGGAAACAATCATCTATGGTAGTGGAAAACAAAAATAATTTGCATGATAGATTGTTCCTTAGAACCAAGATCAGGGCACAAAAATTACAGTTTATATATTAAATAAGAATCTGCAGATTTTAGTTTAGAGGTTTAAGAAATCATATGCACGTTTGGAGGCTCCTCCAACTTGTCTCTGAATGTATTTCGCTACCGACCTAAGTGTAGGATCGAACCGATGTAGTCCACACGAAAATAACCTCAAGGAACTAAAGAGGGATATGCTAGATCCTCTTTAGCCTTTAAGAACCAAGAAGAAATCAAAGTGTATTTGACTTTTAGCAAGAAGGAAAACTGGCGTGAGAGAATGTAAAGGGGTTGGAATTTTTCTCTTTCAATCAAATGAATTGAATTTTTTTATTTCACAAAGTGTGCACTTATATAGTGCACACTATACCCTATTCCATTATGGAATAGGCTTGCGCTTCAACCCAAACACCCCTTGTATCCAAACATCCCCTTTAAGATATTTTTAATTTTAATTTATCATTATCTCAATTAAATTAAATTAATATATATTTATAATATATATTAACATTTAATAATAATGATAATTTATTTAAATATATGCGAACACATATTTAAACGTAATCTCACTTATTTAATTTTAATATTAAATTAAATAAAGGCTACGACCTCAGCAAATTTAATTGCACTGTGAAATTATCAAAATACCCTTTTGCCTAAAAAGACGAAAACGCCCTTCTTCTAAACTGGCTCTTAAATTATCTTCTATGTGTGGGACCTATAGGCTCCTTATCATACCGGTAGTGTGTAGTATCGCGATTAACACCAATTAATCGTCTCACCACACACATACCAAGATTGGCCCCAAGTAAGACATCATGGCCACCCGATAGATTCGGATTCAGCGAAGCAGCTATCTGTCAACGATATGGTTACCGTACAATCCGATCCTTGCATCATTCGTAATCTCAACAAGACTGAGGCATAGAAATAGTGTCAACCTCGGTTACTCTCGATATGTTGTATTCAGTTACTAAACCAATGACCTGTATTATAAACTGGATAGAGCAACAACTCAATCCCACTGTGGCCACAGCTTTAGTGTCATTGCCATTTATTGAATTACACCGTGAGATAACTTCTCTTGTACTCGGAGATGAATCCTCTGTCTATCCACCATAGTCTTGATACAATCCTTAATGCAGCCAATCACCACCGTATTGATAGCTCTGAATAGAGCTGCGTTAGGCTAGTGTCAAACTACACTAATCAGTGCACAAGACACTCCGGTGATCTCAAGTCTAAGGATCACATGCACCACCATTCGTTAGAGGATTTTTTCCATAGACACTAGGGTTACCATCCATATGGAATCCTCTGGTGGGTCAGTCCAGTGAACTTGCCTACAGCAAGCACCAATGTGTTACACCAGGTTGTCACCAAACAACCTTGAAAAGTGAGATCAGTCACTGCCTTACGACAAGGTCGTTCAATACTATGATAGCCTTACCGTATTATATGTACCCTTACTTCAGAATAATACTGGGGCTATGAACGTTTCTAGAATGGCCACCTTATGTGCTCATAGGGTTCTCACTATCAAGATTTGAAACACTTGATACCCTCGTCACGGTTCTACCATGCTAAGGATATATATCAATACATACAATGATGATTTACGCAAAATAGTATAAAATGCCTTTTATTGATCATTGAACATTATTAAAAAGAGTCAATTCTACAATAATTGATTGGCTCTAGGGCACCTACTCTAACAGGTATGATGAGAAGCCTACGGGTCATACACATAGAAGATAATTTAATAATCAGTTTGTGCAAGGGGTGTTTTTGTCTTTTTAGGTGAAATGATATTTTGGTAATCTCACAGTGCAATTAAATTTGCTGAAGTTGTTGCCTATATTTAATTTGATATTAAAATTAAATAAGCGAGATTATATTTAAATATATATACACGTATATTTAAATGGATTATTATTATTAATTAAATGTTAATGTATTTCTATAAATACATTAATTAAGTTTAATTGAAAATAATAATAATTATAATTAAAATATCATGATTAGGAGTGTTTGGATATAGAGGCTGTTTGGGTTAAAACCCAAGCCTATTTCCATGATGGAATATGGTTTTTTTGTGCACTATATAAGTGTAATGTTTTGTGAATTAATAAGAAGAGAATTTATTCAATCATTTTTCACTCGGAAGAAAAATACCTACAGCCCTCTCCCAAGTCTCACGCCAGCCTTGTATTTCATTGAATCAAAATTTCTTGATTCTTGAATTTGGCTCTTGAAGCTAAAGAGGATCTAGTAAATCCCTTTTTAGCTCTCCGGGTTATCTTCTTGTGGATTACCGCTGGTTCGATCCTACTCTTAGATTGATAGCGAACCCAGTCAGAGACAAGTTTGAAGGAGCCTCCAAACGTGCGTATGAACTCTAAACTCTACTCTAATTGTTCATATTACTACATATTTTGATTTAACATATAAACTGTATAATTTGTGCCCTGAGCTTGGTTCAATGGGAATGATCTGTGCTTTATAATTTTTGTTTTCTGCTGCCATAAGCTTGATCATTTCCTTACAGTGGTATCAGAGCCTAGGGTACCAGATTTCACAGTTTCATGTATGGTTGATTACATGCATTTGATTGATAACATGTTGCCTTGTCGAATCTGTATAAAATCTGCCTTGAGAGCACGTTTTAAGAAATCAATTTACTTGATTAATTTAATTTGTTGATGATCTGCAAGATTGGTATATTGGGATATGGATTTTTGTTGAGATATGTTGTTTAGATAGATTGCAAAATCTGATTGGCGTTTTGTTTATTGCTGGTTGAACTGATTTGTTACAGATCAGTGTACGCTCGTCGCGGTAATATAACCCGTCTCTGCGACGATCATTGTTTGGCATACTCGTTGGTTGGAAATCAACGCTCGCCGCTGCGATATAACCCATCATCGCGGCTATCCTCCTTAGTGCGGTCGCTGATTGAATAGGGTCAAACTACACCAATTGGTGCACAAGGCACTCCGGTGATCTCATGTCTAAGAATCACATGCACCCCCATCCGTTAGAGGATTTATTCCATAGACACTGGGGTTACCATCCATATGGAATCCTCTGGTGGGTCTGTCCAGTGAACTTGCCTCTAGCAAGCACCCATGCGTTGCACCAGGTTGTCAGTAAACAATCTTAACAAGTGAGATCAGTCATTGCCTTTCGACACACTACAAGAATTTAGGCTTCTCACAACAAAATAATTTGTCACTACAAATATCAAAATTGTGACCATTTCTTTAATGTGAGGAATTATATTCGTCATTAGGTTTGTCACATTAAGCTCGTACTCTTAAGTGTATGGTGACGAAAGAGTGTTTGGTCACCATAGCCTAATTATTTATTGTGACAATAATAATTTGTCACTTTAAACTAGCTTATTGTGATAAATTATTTGTAACAATAGAAAGCAATTTTGATCACTACAAGTAATATTTTGTCACAATTGATTTACATTTAAAGACCAAATGATAAGCTTTATGGTGAAAAAATCATATATTATGACAAAATTGATTTTGTCAAAATTGTGAATGNTTCAACACTATGATAGTCTTACTGTATTATCTGTGCCCTTACTTCAGAATAATACTGGGGCTACAGACGTTTCTAGAATGGCCACCATATGTGCTCATAGGGTTCTCACTATCAAGATTTGAAACACTTGATACCCTCGTCATAATTTTACTATTCTAAGGACATATATCAATACATATTGCAATAATAATGATTTACGCGATATAGAATAAAATGCCTTTTATTATTGATTAATGAACATCATTACAAAGAGTCAATTCTACAATAATTGATTGGCTCTAGGGCATCTACTCTAACAATAATCTATACTCGGATCTTGGCAAAGAAAGGTAATTGATTTACCGATTGAATTTTTTTTTTTTTCCGATGCATATGGTAGATCAATTACTTACAGTGGTATCAGAGCCTCAGGTATTAGATTATATTGTTTAATTGATGTTTGATAACATGTTATTACATGATTTGAATTTTTTTTTTTAAATCTGGAAAAATTTTGTATTTTGAATGCCTTAATTAATCATTTGATTAAATAATGTGCTGATTGAATGTGTATTGGTTGGTTGGTTTCCTAGTAGAATGTTTAATAATTTGATTTGATTTGGATCCATGTCATTATGTGAAAAATTGCAAAAGACGTTACTGTGTTTGGTTCACTGCTTTGTGACGTTAGCCGAGCGAAGTGTTATTTCACCGCGGCGAGATGCAAAAAGTGAATCTGGCCGCGGCATAAAACTCTTTGGAACGATTTGTGTTTTCTAGAATGGTCGCTGCGGCAAAATAAAACTTCACTGCAGCGACCATGTGTGCATGAACTTTGCTAGGGTGAAGAATTTCTTTGTCGCAGCAAGAAACCTACTATTCCGTTTTTGCTTTCTGTTTTTCGCATAGGGGCTAAATGTTTTTGGAACCTTTAAAGCCAATATTCATTCTGCATGTTTAAGATGGTAACTTGATAATTCCAACCACCCAATTCAAAAATTGATTGTTCTTGGATGTATGCAATGTTTTTATTTGATAATTGCATGGTGCCCGGTACATGAGCCTTAGAACTATTGTTTACTGTTTATTGTTTATTGGGTTTGTTTGTAATTTTTATAAACAAATAGCACCTATGTGTCCTGTCTCTCTCTCTTAAATCTCCATGTATTTTTTCTCTCATCTCACTCCCCTCGTATGTAACGCGAGGTTTCTATTTTATTGATATAAATTAGAATAGGATTTTTATTATAAAATTATTTTTAATGATCGTGAAGGAGAAATGAAGGAGCTATGAAGGGGAATGACTTGAAGACCCAAGATTAACTTTTAAACCATAGGTTGACCCACCGATTCCTCTAGGCTTGAGGAAACCGGTTTTAGTGGGCCATGTACTGGCACGTTTAATTTTTGTTTAGAATGCATGCTAAGGTTGAATGTTCAATAACATACCAAACGATGTCATTCTAAAAAAGATAATAATCTGGTGAGACATTAAATAAAAACCCTTAAATAAGATATATTAAGTCACGTATATCTTCCATCATCATGGTTTTAATTAAACCACTGTTCGTTGGAACCTTGTTCGCCACAGTGAAGGGTAAACTTCTACCAGTGGGAGGTTAAAATTCATTGGAGTTTTCCTTAATGATGATGGGTCGAATTAAAATGACAGTTTTGCTTGTTCGCCATCGCAATTTTCTTCTTTTTATCTTTTTACACTTCCTTAATTTTGAGTGATCTCTAGCCCAAGTGTTGTATCCAGAATATCTTTCTCTCCAATCTCATCCCAATGTAGTGGAGATCTACACCGTCTACCATATAGGGTTTCATATGGAGCCATCTTAATTGTAGACTGATAGCTGTTATTATAAGCAAACTCCACCAAAGGTAACATCTCATGCCAAGTCATTTTATAATCCATACACATGCTCTCAACATATCCTCAAGTATCTGATTTGTCCTCTCAGTACGGCCAGCTCCGAAACAAGAGTATCCCTTCAGTGAAAGTCCTCTAAAGAAATCATAAAGTTGAAGAAGTTACATGGGAGGTGGAGCAAGATATGCAGAACCGTTACCCAGAGCTGTTTGTTTGAATTTCGGGGATGAAATTCTTATAAGAGGGGGAGAATTGTAACACCCACATGGAGATGCATAATTTAGTTTATGTTTTTATACCCCTTAGTTGATTTTTGTTAAAGTTATTTTGAGAAAATGTGAAGAAAATGCCTTAAACTTGCATTAAGGGTAAAATGGTCTTTTCACTCAAAATTAGTTGAAATTGTGGGGAGTGAAAGGAGATAGAATTTCATGGAAAATGTAATAAATATGAGGGCATTATGGTAATTGACTAAGGGACATAGATGAAATTTTAAAGAAAGTGCAAGGGCAAAATGGGAAACTAATATATATATATATATATTTTATGTTATATCAAATTGAAGGGTGAAACCCTAGCCACTCTTCAACCATATCAACGCCATTTTCACCTCCATATTCTCTCAAGCTCTTCAATTTTTCTTCAAAGAAAATTCATAGATTTTGGGTACTTTTGGGTGGATTTTCAATCCTAAGCATCTTTAGGTAAGATCCTTACACTAAGAAGTGAGTTTTAATTTTTAAAGTGTTGAATTTTGATGATTTATGTTCATAGGATTTAAGAGGAAGGGAGTTGGATCCAAGAAGGTTTTTAAAGTGTTGGATTGCTCTTGTATAAGGTAAGTAAATCCTACCCCAAGTATGATTTATGTTATGTTGTGTAGAGAATTTCTTTCATGTATACACATATGTAATATGTAGAATTGTTGATGGATTTGGTGTTGAATGATGATTATAAATTATCCATGAGAAGTTGTGTTGATGTATTAGATGTTTGATGAATGTTTGGATGAAATTTGGAAGAATTGGAGTGGAAATTTTGGAGTGCATATTTTGGGCAGATTGGTGTTGAATATGAAGGGTTTAATTCCCACTTTTTGGTGGCTTAGAAAAGAGATAGAAATGTAGCCAAATTAGGGTTCTTTTATGCACCTAAGTTGTTTGATGAAATGTTAAACAGAAGTGTTTGTTTGAGTATGAGTATGTGTTATATTGAGATGAGTTTGTAGATGGTATAGAATGACATGTTTGTATTCCATATTGCATAATTGCATTTAAACATGTGAATTTAGAAAGAAGTATAAGCATGAAACCATCTACATGCATGCATATTCATAAGAGCATGAAAAAACACTAAAGAATGTCAAAGATTAAATAGAAAGAAATGAGAATGTTAAAAAGTTCCAAATCTGAATTTTAGTTAAAGAAGTGTAAAAAGATAAAAAGAAGAAAAGGTTGTTACGATGGAGAACTGTGAGTGACGAAAAGAATTTTCCCCACATGCACGCTGCCTTTAGTGAGGGGCCTAAGAAGAAGAAAGAAAAATTGGTACAGTTTATAAGAGTGAATGTGGATGAGGGCTGTACCTAAGAATGAAGAATACACTCACACGGCCAAGGTTCCAAATCCATGCCTCAACCAAGCCCGATCGGCAAAAGAATAAAAATAAGAAAAGAAAAGAATAAGAAAGAAGAGAAAAGAATAAGAAAAGAAAAGAATGAGAAAGAATATAAAGAAAAACAGAATAGGAACTAACAAGAAAGAAAAACTGAAAAGAAAATGCACCTTTTATACAATTGTGCATTTGTATTTTATTTATGCATAATATCATGCCCGTTATCCGAGTAGAGAGAAATTAGAATAGAGAAAGAACAGAGAGAAAAAACAGAGTAAGAGTAGAGAAAGAATAGAGAAGAATGGGGAAATGTGAGAAAGAAAAACAGAGTAAGAGTAGAGAAAGAATAGAGAAGAATGGGGAAATGTGAAGTAAGGAAAGAAATTCAGAATTTAAGCAAAGGAAAGAGAAGTGTAACATAGCGGGTTTACTTATTGAGCAATTAGTGCCCACCCCGTTGTTTACAATGTTTTTTGCAGGTAACATGTGAAATGCGGTCATTTGGATCATCACGCAGATGAAAGGGTTGGGCAAAACTGTCAAGCTAATATTTTGAGACTTATTTGTATTATGTAAAGTTTTGTGTATAAAGAAAATTTAAATATGGGCCCATACTTTTATACTCGTTTATATACTTTTCTTATATGTACTTAATGAGTTTTTACTGTTATTTTACGAGTATACTAGCTAGAAAGAGAGTCATTACATTTTTGGTATCAGAGCAAAGATGTTGGGATTTGACAATGTGCCCTCCCGCCGCGTTGATGTTCCATAATCGACCGTTGTAAGTTATTTCTTTCCTTACTTATAGTAGTAGGTAAGTTATTTGAGTTAATTCAAGTGTGGTTATTTTGTATATGAGACGTAGAACTCGAGCCAGTAGCAAGAACGGAATGAGTGCAGGAGAAACTTCTAACCGGCCAGAACCAACTCCTCCTACCCTTGATGAGGCGAGAATTCGTAGTATTGTCCAGCAAGCGCTAGTAGAAAGTCAGGGCAAAGTTGTACCAGAAAGAGTTGAGACCCCTGTTCGAGTATCGACCACCAAAGAAGAAAGAGAAAGGCCGATACCCCCCATAGTACATAACTGTATCGAGCCTATTTATGGGCTCCCAAGCTAACACCAACCATCGGAGTTTAGGGGTACCACGAACCCGTTGGAGGCTGAGGAATGGTTCAGGTCCGTGGAGCGCACAACGACACTTTTTCCCATGACTGACAAAGAAAAGATACAGTATGCAAGCTTTCTATTTCAGGGTGATGCCCAGATTTGGTGGGAACTAATGGAAGATACCCATGATATGGCTTTGATGACTTGGGAAGAGTTTAGGAGACTATTTGAGGCCGAATACAGAACAGTGGATCAGGTTCATGAGAAGATCTAAGAGTTTATCAGTTTGAAGCAGGGGTCTAGTATAGTGAAAGAATATTCTGTAAGATTTAACTTTCTCGCATAGTTTGCACCCGAGATAGTAAATACACTAGAGTTGAGAAGAGATAAGTTTGTACACGGGCTGAAACCAGAAATAGCCCGTGATGTGATGGCAAGAGCTGAGCCCTCTCATACTTATAGTGAGGCTTTGGAGCGAGCCTTACAGGCTGAGATCTTTGTGAACAAGCTCACCCCAGCTGGTCCATCAACATCAGGATCAAGTGAACCATCCCCCGCCCCATAGATAGAGAGAGTTAATGTTTCAAGAAACAGGGAAGTGAGGAACAAGAAAAGATTTCAACCTAAGAAGAACAAGAGGGACTGGCAGAGTAAACGGCTAAGGACTGCTGAATTTCCCCCATGTCCCAAGTGTGGGAGAACTCACCCAGGAAAGTGTTTAAGAGAGCTAGGCCGAAATGTTTGCTATAGGTGCCCACAGCCAGGGCACTTGATGAAAGATTGTAAAGCCCCTCTTCCACCCACAGCAGAGACTCGTAGAGGTACAAATGCTAAGGTTTTTACTGTGGCAGAGGCCAGTCCATCCACAGTTACAGGTCAATTATTATTTCATGCAGTTTCCCTTTATGCATTGATTGATTCTGGAGCTACTCACTCTTTTATTACTCATGGAATGATAGAAAGATTAGGCTTGAAACCTGTGGTAGTAGATCAGCCTATTAAGATAGAGTTACCTGATGGGGTTAGTGTGGTAACCTATGAGATGCTTCCAGGGGAGTCCGTAGTGATCCATGGAAGGGAGTTACCAGTTGATTTGATAGTGTTCGATATGCCCAACTTTGATGTTATTTTAGGCATGGATTTCCTAGGGAGGCATGGAGTATAAATTGATTGTCAGAAGAAGAAAGCAAGATTTAATCTTGATGATGGAGATAAGTTTAGTTTTGGAGAGGGCCATCAGTTGAGTATATTAATCAGTAGTGTAAAAGCTAGAAAGATGTTAAAAAAATGGTGTTCTGGGTATATTGCTCATGTAATGCACAGTAGTGATGTCCCACAACCAGAGATTCAGAATGTGCCAGTGGTTCGGGAGTTTTTAGATGTATTTATGAAAGATTTGTCAGGTTTACCTCCGAAAAGAGAAGTAAAGTTTAGTATTGAACTAGCACTAGAGACAACATCGATTTCCAAAGCCCCTTACCGGATGGCCCTAGTCGAGCTTCAGGAATTAAAGAAGCAACTCCAAGAACTCCTAGACAAAGGCTTTATCTAACCTAGTCATTCTCCCTGGGGAGCTCCAATTTTGTTTCTGAAGAAAAAAGATGGATCTTTATGGATGTGTATAGATTACAGAGAATTGAATAAAGTGACAGTGAAGAATATGTATC
Organism: Pistacia vera; assembly: GCF_008641045.1. Taxonomy (NCBI): domain Eukaryota; kingdom Viridiplantae; phylum Streptophyta; class Magnoliopsida; order Sapindales; family Anacardiaceae; genus Pistacia; species Pistacia vera. The sequence continues at coordinate 93,188 of NW_022196245.1, forward strand.
TGTTGCCTTGAATAAATGACTTATTTGATCAGTTGAAAGGAGTAGCAGGGTTTTCAAAGATTGATTTGAGGCCAGGTTATCACCAAGTAAGGGTTGCAGAGCCATATATTGCTAAGACTGCTTTTCGGACTAGATATGGGCATTATGAGTTTGTAGTGATGCATTTTGGGCTAACCGATGCCCCAACAGTCTTTATGGATTTAATAAACCGAGTGTTTCATGATTGTTTAGATCAATTTATAGTGGTGTTTATTGATGATATCCTTGTTTATTCTAAGACAGAAGAAGAGCATGAAGAACACTTAAGGTTTGTGCTACAGCGACTGAGAGAAAAGAAGCTATTTGCCAAGTTTTTTAAGTGTGAGTTTTGGCTGGATCAGGTGATATTTTTGGGCCATACTGTCTCTAAAGAGGGTATATCAGTGGATCCTAGCAAAGTGAAGGCAATTCTTGAGTGGCAACAACTGAAGACAGTAAAGGAAGTTAGAAGTTTCTTAGGGCTAGTAGGCTATTATCGGCGGTTTGTGGCAGGATTTGCTCAATTGGCTAAACCACAAACAACTCTCACCAAACAGAGAACTCCTTTTATATGGTCAGATGCTTGTGAAGAGAGTTTTGTTAGACCGATCGTTACAGTCTAAAAATTAAACCTAAATACCGTAGTTAGCGGTAAGCAGGGTCGAATCCACAGAGAGCAAGACTAATGACCTAATGTATATTCGAGTTAACGAAGGAGAAATTGGCAGAATGATTGATTAAAACAAAGAAACTAATTACTTGCAGGAAATTAAAAAGCATTAAATAAATTGCTAACTAAAACTCAATATTAAAAGCGTTGTCGCTACGGGTTCGGTTTGACTCAAGACCAACTCTCACAATTCCTCTCCTCGCTCTTCAATTTCCTAATCCTACAAGGCTAGGCAAATCCATAGAAATATCTCCCGGCAATCTAGGCATAATCTATCCTGTCTCCCCGTCGTCTTAGTTACAGATCGATTGGTTAAAGACTATCATTGACTAACCGAAAAATGCTAAACCCTTAAACACCACTAGTTGGTACAACGTTAACAAGTACAACCTATCAACCTGTATCATCCAATTAACTAATTACACAATAAATGCATTCCTAGTAGAAATGATATTAAACGCTACTACAACTTGATTGCAATCAGTACCGAAGCAATTTAAAGTCATAATCAACATTCAATAATCTCAAACCGACATTCAATTATGCGAAAAGTTATATAACAATAAACGTTCTCAATGGACATTATCAATTCAACACATCGAGCATCAGAATAATATTAAAGTATCGCAAACAAACTGAAACGAAAACAAATATAATCTGAATACAAGAAACTTAACCAAATATCCAACATTCGGGCTCATCCAACTAGTCGAGAGCTGATGAGGAGATCAGTGGAGTCAATCTCGATCTCGCCTGCACCGTAACGGACAACCGGGAGCTTAGCTGCTCATGGTGGTGATGACGGAGGCCGAAACAGTGGAAACGGAGCTGATCATGGCGAAGAGGAGGTAACCGACAGCGATATGATACGAAGAAGGGCCGAAAACGACCAACGGACAGCCCGGAATACGAACAGCCGCGGTTCACCGGAAAACGTTAATTTTCCGGCGGGTCTCCAGAAAACGGTGGCGGAAATGGGATCCGAAGGTACCGATGGAAAGCTCTGGTGATGGGGAGTTCAGATCAGGTCATGGGGAGGTGAGAAGTCGCCGGAAATGAGCAAGATCTGGCCTGGAAGATGAAGAGGCGCGACAGCAAAACCGCAGATTCCGGCGGTTTTCGCGGCGGCTGAAGCTAGGGAAGTGCAGATCCGGCCGTGGGGAATGAAGATCAACCCTTGGGGAGCCGAATCGTCGCCGGAAAACGGCCAAAACTGGCCGGGAAGACGAAACGTCGCGATGGGAAGATGAAGCGTCACGGTGGATGCGTGTTTCACGGTGGTGGCTTGCGGTGGCTGACGATGGAACGGTGCAAGGGGAGATGAATCGTCGCCGGAGAAGACGAAGGGTCACCGGAGGGAGACGAAGGGTCGTCGGAAAACTGGGTGAACAGCCTCCCCAGAAAAACGCGATCTGCACTTTTGTTTTATAGAACAATATGTAAAATATCAATTTAGTCCTACACAATTGAAAAGTGACAAAATCAGCCCCTTAAAACATGACATTTTACCCCCTAAATAGCATAAATGAGACAAAATCACCCTTAATCCATAAACCACAACCTAATATCAACTCATGTACTTTCCAAAATCATTCCAAACACGTTAAATTCGTAAGAAAAATATTAGGAAGCGATTTTCGTGAATAAATTCATAAATTCTTTAATTGTCTCAATATACTTCAATTTAATCACAAATGGGGTATTTTTATCACCAAAATAGAGTCACTTTCATGACTCTAACAAGTTTTCAGGAACTGAAGAAAAGATTAACCACTGCTCCCATTTTGGTGTTAACACAGGAGGGTGTGGATTATGATAGTTACATGTCACGAGCTGGAAGAAATACCTTCGAAGTATGTACCAAAATTATTTAGTATATTCATATCATAAAAGATTTTGTGGATATTCATGTAGATATTTTTCGGGCAAGACAACAACGAACAAATGAAAAATAATATGCTAATCTTACAGTAATTTATGCAACAGAAGATTTTTTTTTGCTTATGTTATGGTTAACTAAAATTTGTTTATGTAAATTTTGTACAACTGAGATTTAATTTGTTTCAAAAGATATAAAAGATTAAACTAGTATACTTGTAACATTTAATGAAGGGGTTTTCATCTCAACCGCTAAGATTTGATGAAAATATAAAAATTTTAATGATATTTTAATAAAATAAATCTCTTTGTCGTTAGTGAGCTCTGTTAGTGTACCGTTAAAATTTATAACAAGAAATCTTAAAGAATATTCACTATATTACCCCTCTACCATTTAATTTAATAGCAAAAACCTTTAAGACAAAGAGACTCTTGTCATTACTATAACTATAGTAGGATTTTTGTTATTTAATCATATCTCAACGGGATTATTATTATACACCCTTAACTTAATATAAAACTAAGCATAAAAAGGAAAAAGGGTAGAGAGAGAATATGAAAATCCTAACATCTATGAATATCGTATCGAAATAAGTTAATTTGTTCCAAAACAGTGTGATTGATTTTGATACTGAATTACTATTACATTTTAAAGAAAATTTACGGTATACTGAAAGAGATTAAAAAATAAAAATTGAAAGGCTATTAATTCATTACGCAAGTATTAATTGTAGAGAGAAACATATCAATTCAATCATGCAATTCCTAGTTCGAAATAAACTCCCATTGAAAGTAGATGGATTCATGCAGATTCGATTAGGATTTTGATAACAACTGAAACTTAAGTATTAAATTTTGACAATGATTAAACATAAAATATGACCAAGACTCTACTGCTGTATCGTTAAGATTAACGTGGACGCCCATGACGTATATACACACTCTCTGATTGATGTAAGCAAAAAAAAAAAACATTGTTTAAATGTACTTGTCAAAATTAGACACCGTGAATGAATAAAAAGTAATATGATAATATGTGAGAGAAATTTTGAGAAATTAAAACATAGGATTCGTTATTTTAAAACACATGCAAAAACCATTAATTCTTCTACTGGATTAACATTTTATTTTCATGACACCTGTCCAATTTTCTTACTCTGGTTGAGAAACTATTTAAAATGGATAAAAGAAAAAGCTTTTAAATGGTGAAAATATAAAATTTAATTGTTGATTTAACACATTTTACCAAATAACAAGTTCAAAAGGTTGGATGATGGCTTGAAACGTTACCGTATTGACACTTAAGTGGAACGACGTCGTTTTGCCAACTGACAGAATCAATCCTGAGCGTTGATGAAAAAGGGAGATCCAACGGATGTCATATAACCCTAATGTTCCCATATAAAAGCAGAATTATTTTTGGCAGTTTATGCAAGGCAGATTAGTCTTTCGTTTTGACGATTACTCTCTCTTCTTCGGTAAAACACCATTGTTAAACCTTTAGGGTTCTACAGTTGGGTTGAGTGTTTCCTGTAACTTGAGTGTTGAGTGATGGTTAGGTTTTCTGGGTGTATTGTATACAATGCTCTTAGGGATTCGAAGGGTGTATCTCTAGGGTTTGGTTACGGGTTGAAGGAGGGTTTCTAGAGTGACTTGGTTGCTTATTGTGTATCTGTAAACTTGACCGTTAGTGCAGCGAGCTCGTGTGATTCTCGAGTTCAACGTGGACGTAGCTTGTCAATCTTAGAGCAAGTGAACCACGGTAAATCTGTTTGTACTGTGTGCTTGAATCTTGATCTTGATTTGTTGTTGTGTTGGTTGATTCTTTCTTTAGGAGGTATAACAGTGGTATCAGAGCATCTTTGGAAGATTAGGGTTTCATGTTGTGAAATTAGGGTTTCGCGAAATAGGGTTTCGTGAAATTAGGGTTTCAAAATTAGGGCTTCTGAAATTGGGGTTATTTCTCGAATCTGTGCAAAGGTATATAGGCTGGAAACCAGTAACAGCCTTAAAAAATGCTTGGCAGCAATTGGCGAATTCTGGTGTAACAAAGCCACATACCTTCAAAGATTTTTGTTGATTTACTTTCTTTATTTCTTATTATAAACTGTGCAAAGGTATATAGGCTGGAAACCAGTAACAGCCTCAAAAACTGCTTGGCAGCAATTGGCGAATTCTGTGTAACAAAGCCACGTACCTTCAAAGATTGTTGTTTTCTTTCCTGTATTTTCATTATAGTGTAATGAGTACACTCGTATGGAGATCTCCCAATATGATGGGAAGATCGATTTGGGAGTTGGAAGAAAAAAGATGAAAGCACTGCTGTCCCACAACAAGGTTGCCATTGCACTGGAAGAGGACCCGAGAAATGGCCAGAGAAGAAGTTGAAAAAGAAAGAGGAGATCAATGAGGAGGCATACAATCTGATAATCATGAACCTGTGACAGCGTCCTCGGAAGGTAGATGGAATTGAATCACCGATTGAACTCTGGGGAAACTCACTACATTGTATGCTTTGCAATCTGCCCCAAATAGCTTTTCTAAAGGGGGCTCTATTCTCTTATAAAATGGATAGTGCTAAGAGTATAGAGGAAAACTAGATGATTTTGAAAATGACTTTGGTTCTAAAAGGGACAGATCAAGCTTAGAGAGAAACTAGCCTAGCTATGATTCTATTGAATTCCCTGACTGATGATACCAAGTAGTCAAGAATGCCTTACAGTACTCTGGTACTGTACCAAACCTGACCTAATAACAGCAGGACTTAGGGCTAGAGAAATAGAACTGAAAACCAGAAACGGAATGGCACTAATCTGTTTGTTAAGAGTAGACCAGAACCTAGTCACACTGGGAAAGGAAATCAGAACAATCAGGGGGCGAGAAATAAGAAAAAATGGGAAGGGCAGTAACAAGAATAGAGGTGAATCCAGGAAATGCTTCTTTTGTAATAAAACAGGGCTATTAAAAAGAACTGTTTTGAGTGGATCAAAAAGCAAAAGCAAGGGATACTGAGAATAATCTAGCTACTACTAGAAACTAGTAGAGGAGCCTGAAGTCCTTACTGTGTCGATGAATGACACTGGTGAAGAGTGGGTGCTGGACTCAGGCTGTTCTTTCACATGAGCCCTAGGAGAGACTGGTTCCGGACTTTGAAGGGTTGAAAATGAAACTGTGTATATGGGGAACAATAAGCTTGCAGAGTAAAAGGGGTAGGTACTGTGACTAAGGGTTAACACAGGAAAAGTGGTAAGATTAACTAGGGGCAGATACATACCTGAACTTAAAAGAAACTTAATTTCCCTAGGCACCTTGATGAATCAGGATGTTGTTACAAAGCAGAACATGGTTGCTTGAAATTATAGGGGTAACAACCTTATTCTGACAGGAGAGAAAAGAAATGGCCTCTATATCCTTTGTGGAAATTGTCCCCAAAACTGTTTGAACTCTGTGGTTACCTCCACTAACTTGTCCAATAAGAAAGGTGGCATCTTAGGTTAGGCCAAATGAGTCAAAGGGGCCGGACATTCTGAAGAATAAAGGGCAGTTTGGGAAAGACAAGATACTTCCCTTGACTGTGAGAATTGTGTTCTAGGGAATAGCATGAAATAGCTTCACCGAGGGACAACACTAGCAACAGTCCACTAGAATACATCCACTCTGATCTGTGGGGACCTGGAAAAGTAAAGTCTCATGGAGGAAATAAACTACTTCATGTCTTGGTGGATGACTATAGCCGTAAGGTCTGGGTATACTTGTTGAAAACAAAAGATCAGGCTCTAGCCAGGTTTAAGGATTGGAAAACCCTAGTAGAAAACCAAATGGGAAGAAGGGTGAAGGTCCTCAGAACAGACAATGGGCTAGAATTTTGCAATCAAGACTTTGACAAGTTTTGTAGTGACCAAGGGGTTCTAAGACATAGAACAGTGACATACACCCCTCAACAGAATGGAGTGGCAGAAGAATGAATAGAACCCTCCTGGATAAGGTTAGGTGCCTGTTAATAACCTCCAATCTCCCCACCTCATTCTGGGGAGAAGCTTTTCAACAGATGCCATCTGATAAATAGAAGCCCATCCACTGCTATCAACTTAAAAGTCCTGAGGAAATGGGACAGGAAGAGTCCCAACCTTAAACCACCTGAGAGTTTTGGGTGTGCAGCCTATTGCACACACCACAGGAGGCAAACTAGAACCAAGGTCTACTAAGTGTATATCCTGGGGTATCAAGAAGGGACCAAAGGCTATAGACTCTGGGAAAGATACTCCAGGGGTCAAAATCATTGTGAGCAGAGATGTCATATTCAATGAGGGAGTTTTCCCTTGTAAGGAAACCAGAAAAGGACTGACCACATGACAAGAAAAGATCCCTTCACCCAACCTGAAGTTACTCCAATTGAGGTGGAGCTACCTGTCCAAACTCAAACACAGTCAAGAAACTGGAAATGTACTGATCATGGAGAAGAAACTGGACAACCTTATCCAGAACATGAGGATGAGATAGAAACAGTAGATGATACTGAGACCCAACCTGAACACTACAAGACTACCAACTTGCAACAGACAGAACCAGAAGACAGGTAGGGCACCCATGAGATATTCCTATGCTGACTAATATACACTGCTCTTCTTGCAGGTACTGAAGTACAAAGAAGAGAACCAGAAAACTATGAGGAAGCCATGCAGTCAAAGAAAGTAACCAATGGAAGGCTGCTATGGAAGCTGTGAATGAAATCCTTGGAGTGAACAGGACCTGGAAGCTTGTACCAAAGCCCAAGGATCAGAAACTTGTACAATGCAAGTGGCTCTTCAAATTAAAGGAAGGTATCACTGATAAAGATCCCCTCAGGTATAAGGCTAGACTTGTAGCAAAGGGGTTCACCCAAAGAGAGGGAATTGACTCCAATGAAGTCTTCTCCCAGTAGTTAAGTACAAGACCATAAGGCTTATGCTGTCCATAGTAGCTCATCAGGACCTAGAGCTTGAACAACTAGATGTCACAACTGCTTTTCTCCATAGAGATCTTGAGGAAGAGATCTACATGTGCCAACCTATAGGTTTCATAGATAACAAGGCCCTAACCATGTCTGCCTACTGTTGAAATCCTTGTATGGTCTAAAGCAATCCCTAGACAATGGTATAAGAGGTTTGACACCTTTATAGTAAGTATAGGATCACCAGGAGTAGATATGACAGCTGCTTCTACTATGCTGTCCTAGATGAAATGCTATTTACTATTGTTGTATGTAGATGACATGTTACTGATAAGTAAGTCAAAACCTCTGATTTGTGAGTTAAAGAAGAAACTGAATACTGAATTTGAAATGAAAGACCTAGGGGATGCTAGAAAGATTCTAGGAATGCAAATTGAGAGAAACAGAAGTAAGTGTAAACTGAAAATTCACCAGTGCTCATACTGCATAAGTTAGTAGAAAAGTTGAAATGTCAGGGTCCAAAACAGTCTCCCTGCCTTTAGCAAAACACTTCACCTTAAGCAAGTCCAATGCCCTATACTGATGCTGAGTCAATCAGAATGGAGACCATTCCCTATGCCAATGTGATTGGATCCTTGATGGATGCTATGATTAGTACTAGGCCTGATCTATCATTTGTGATATCCTTGCCGAGTAGATTTATGTCCAATCCTGGTATGGAACATTGGACAGCCCTGAAGTGGGTACTCCAATATGTTAGTGGGTCATTGAATGTGGGATTGGAATATTATAAAAGGTCTGCCTCACTTGAGCTGGATGGTTTTGTAGACTCTGATTTTGCAGGTGACAGGGACACCAGGAAGTTAACCACTGCGTATTACTTCACCTTGGGAGGCAACTGCATTGCTGGAAGTTCAATTACAGCCTATAGTTGCACTGTCCACAACCGAGGCTGAATATGTGGCTGTAGCTGATGTATTCAAAGAGGCAATATGGCTCAAAGGGATACTAAGTGAGGCAAAGCTGACTGAACTGAAAACAACCATATTTTCAGACAGTCAAAGTGCAATACACCTGAGCAAGAATCCAGTATAACATGAGCGAAGCAAACACATTGATGTTCGCTATCACTTTGTCAGAGATCTGATCACTAGTGGGGAGATATACTAAATAAAGTTCCCACAGAGCATAATCCAGCAGACATGGGTACGAAGATTGTTACTATTGCAAAGTCAAGCATTGCTTGAACTTACTGTCCATTCAGTAAGCAACAGAACAAGAGAACGATGAAGGACTCACTGACGGCTAGCTGCACTAAGCACAGGGGCTATTGTTCAACCATCAAGGTGGAGATTGTTGGATGATGGCTGAAACGTTACCGTATTGACACTTAAGTGGAACGACGTCGTTTTGCTCCAACTGACAAGAATCAATCCTGAGGTTGATGAAAAAGGGAGATCCAACGGATGTCATATAACCCAATGTTCCCATATAAAAGCAGAATATTTTTTGCAGTTTATGCAAGGCAGATTAGTCTTTGTTTTGACGATTACCTCTTCTTCTTCGGTAAAACACCTTGTTAAACCTTTAGGGTTTCTACAGTTTGGGTTGGTGTTTCCTGTAACTTGAGTGTTGAGTGACTGGTTAGGTATTTCTGGGTGTTGTATACACTGCTCTTAGGGATCGAAGGGTGTATCTCTAGGGTTTGGTTACGGGTTGAAGGAGGGTTTCTAGAGTGACTTGTGTTGCTTATTGTGTAATCTGTAAACTTGACAGTTTAGTGCAGCGAGCTGTGTGATTCTCGAGTTCAACGTGGACGTAGCTTGCTCAATCTAGAGCAAGTGAACCACGGTAAATTGTTTGTACTGTGGGCTGATTCTTGATCTTGATTTGTTGCTTGTGTTGGTTGATTCTTTCTTTAAGGAGGTATAACAAAAGTATTCTTGTAAAAAGTTGCTCATATTGACGAAGCATGTTAAATTCACCCACCATTAATTATAGTAATATTTAGTTTATGTGGCCAAACCAGCCAATCGAAACATGTGCTATGTGAAAAGTTATTGTTATTAATAACTTAATCTTCCATAATTTATTTCATTGCCTGGTTTATTTATTTAAGCACCCTGGGAGGCTAAAATAAGAGTCCATACCAAATTATTTGAGTTAAAAAATTTTTTGATCTTAAAACATAAAAGAAATGAGTATCAGGTGAAGAAGAGTAATTTTAATTGAACGTCAAAGATAATTATATACCTTATATTAAAGATACGTACTTAATCATGGATTTGTAATGAGAATTAGCAGTACTATATAGTTCATACAAAATCAAATGACAAATAAGTTTTCAACGACTTATAAGAGAATTGCACAAACTATTCTCCAGTATGTTTATGCATAAGAAGTTTCAAGGATCAAGCTCATTTATGCTGATCCCATTTCAACTAAATAAATGCATAGATCATAAGATTAATCTTTTTATGAATTATTTTAATAGTTGGATTACATGCAGTCAAATAAAGAACTCACACATCTATTTTCTTAGTATCTTATAAATGTTTTTAAAACTTTTATAATATACTTATAAAATGAATAGTGATAAAGATTTTGAGTGCGAATTAGCTAATTCAACAATAACAATGACAACCAATTTTCCATGGCGGTGTTTGCATATACCTCCTCTACATTTATCTCGGCAAAAATTTGTTACATTATCATCAGTACATCCCTGCAATAGGAGGCTCAGCACAACATTTTGTAGCATCAACTTTGTCATATCCTGTAAAACCCAAAATAACATTGTGTTAGAGGATATATCTAGAATAATATTTCCTTTAGAAAGTGTAACCCATTGCTTTAACATTCTGGCTAACATTGGTACAATCTACCAAATTAATCATACTATGATGTAATGCCCACCATAGAGGTGGTTATAATCATGTCAGGACTATACTAAAAAGAAAAAACTGCATGTGAGAATATGTCAAACATCAAATTAGTGATGTCATAATACCATTTAGTAAAAGTATTTCTTGTAAAAAATAATGAAACATACCGACGAAGAGGCAAGGGCAACAAGAAGAATAAATGTGAAAACGTTGATTGAGCCATTGTTTTGCTCTTCTGCTTTTTTTTTTTTTTTTGGTTTAAAGTATTCTTAAAATTTTATTAATCATAAACTCAGTTGTACCTATTATTTATATAAGGAGATAAGAGTTTGTTCTTATAACTTAATTTGTAAAATAATAGTAATTAAATACGTCGATATAAATTAAATTAGAAAATTTGTTGAGCAAATTTTTTAAAAATAGGCAATACCATATTCAGACTTGAAAAAAAAACAAAAAACATTGAAATTTATATACATTTAAGTTATAAGTTACTATTTATGTTTTAAATGGTCACTTCAATGTTTCAATGCACATAATTGTTTAGAAAGGAACATATATGATAATAGTAAGAATTAAAGAAATAATTTAGTAGAATATAATAACTTAAGAGGGACCTGCTGTTAGGTAAGATGATGAGTAGTGATAAAATTTAATTTAATGTAATGCCCACATCAAGGTACGTAGCTTTATTTATGCCCTAATACCCTTAGTTGAATTTTGTTCAAGTTATCTTGGACAAGTGTTTAGGAAATTCTTTAAAATGTTATTAGGGGTAAAATGGTTTTTTCACTCATAATTAGTTGAAAAAGTGAGGAGTGAAAAGAAGTAGAATAACATGAAGTTAATAAAAATGAGGGCATTTTTGTAATTGACTAAGGGACATAGATGAAATTTTTAAAAGTGCAAGGGTAAAATGGGAAACCATATATATATATGTGTGTGTGTGTGTGTGTGTGTGTTATTATGTAATAAGAGTTCAAGAAGAGAAACCCTAGCCACTCTACCCATCGTTTACACCACCTTCACCCTAAATTCTCTAAAATTTCTTCACTCAATTTTCAAGGAAATTCATAGGATTTTAGTTCAATTTTGATAGATTTTCAATCCTAAACATCCAAAGGTAATATTTTTGCACCAAGAGGTGAGATGAAATTTTAAAGTTTTGAATTCTTATGATTTTATGTGCTTAGGGTTTAAGAGGAAAGGGAATTTTACCAAAGAGAGGTTATAGTGTTGGAATTGCTCAAATTCAAGGTAAGTAAATCCAACTTTAGCTTTGATTGGATAAATACTTGTGTAAAGAAATTTTTATATGTTGTATGTGTGTTTGGATGATGAGAATTATGGATTGAAAATTGAGGTTGTTTGATAAGTGAATTTCATGTCCATGAGAAGTAATTTATTATATGTGATGAGAAGTAATTTATTAGTATGTGATGAGAGGTGACTTATTAGTACGTATGTGATGAGAAATGATTTATTAGTATGTGATGAGAATTGATTTATTGGCATGTGATGAGAAGTGATGTATTTGTATGTGTTGAGTTGATAGGATTTTGGATGAAAAATGAAAGAATGGATGTGGAAAGGTGGAGGATGAAATTCAGTTAGGTTGATTGTTGACTTTAGGGAGTTGTTTACTCCAATTTTGGTGACTTGAGAGATATGTGGAAGTGTAACCAATTTTAGGGTTTGTATGTGCGTGTAAGGTGTTTGATGAAATTTCAAAGTGAAGTGCATATATGAGTATGTTAGATTATTATCTTGTTATAGAAATGTTGTTGGTGGAGAATATTAGTTCCATAATGATATCTTAATATGTCATAATGCATTCATACATTTGAGCATTTGCATTCAGAAAGAGTAGCAAAGAATGAGCATATTTACATGCACATATACATATATGAGAACATTAAAGAATAAAGAGAAAGAAAAGAATAGCAATTAAATGTAGAATTATTGTTTTAAGAAATATAATTAAAGAACAATTCAAATCTAAAATTTTACTTCAAGAAATATAAAAAGAGAAGAGAAAAGAAGATTGTTGCGATAAGGAGCCCATGAGTGACAGAGAAGAATAACCCCACATGCATGTCGCCTTTAGTGAGCGGCCTAAGAATAAAAAGAAAAATTTGTACAGTCCGTAAGAAGTGCATGTGAATGAGGACTGTACCCAAGAAAGAATTTGAGAATACACTCACACAACCAGCATTCCAAATCTATGCCTCAACTGAGTCCGATCGGCAAAGAAAGAATAGAAAAGAAAAAAAAGAAAGAAGAGAAAAGAAGAGAAACAGAAAAAGAAAGATAATAGAAAACAGAAAAGAAAACGCATTGCATAGAAAAGTTTATGCATCTGTGCATATGCATCATGCCATTTCTACTATCCTGAGTTAGTTTCCCTATTTGTGCTTACATATCGGTAAGTGAGAAACTAGAATCGTAGAAAACAGAGAAGAATAGAGAAGCTTGGTGTAAGGAAAGAAAATTCAGAATCTGAGTAATGGAGAAAGAATAGAAGTGTTGCGGGTTTACTTACTGAGCAATTAGTGCTCACCCTATTGATTTCACTGTTTTTGCAAGTAGTAGATGAGACACGGCCAGATGGGACATGAAGTAGCGGAGGAGAAAGACAACACTGTCGGATTGTATTTTTGAGTTTATTTTTGTGACTATGGTACTTGATGTAGAGATTTGTATATAAAAGTAATGCTATTTTCGGGCCCACTACCTTATACTTATATCCATATATGTTTTTTCTATGATATATTTAGTGAGTTTTTATTTTATACCTCCCAAGTATACTAGCTAGAAAGAATATTACATTTAATAAAGATAATCTTTGAGCGGGTGATATTATTGATGTAAGTTGTAAACAAAAATTATTGAAGATGACATTTTAAGTTCTATAATTATCCATAAAACAATTTGGTTTCCACTAAATACCACCCAAACATATATACAATACACTAGTCACTCCTTTCTCTTATATTCTCTCAAGGTGTCTTTCCTCACTTGTTAGAGAAAGTGTCTATTGTGTTCTCCTAATCTTGGTAAGAGGTTGTCGTAATTATTTTATAATTTTAATCGAAAGTCATTCTAAGTCTTCGTCCCATATGAAAGTTTTAAACCCTTATCATGTTGATTAAAACTTTTGCGGAATTAAGATTACTTGTTCACGTTGTGCTTAATGAGTTGCTAAATTAATGATTAAACATATAAACCATCCACGACATAAAATAAAGCACACAACTCAATTTTACATGGTTCGGCAACATGCCTACATCCATGGGACCAAGTCCAGAAGAAGCTAATTCACTAAGAAATAATTATATGTTCAATTACAAAGATAAGAATAAGTATAGTTATAAGAACTCCCTATTTGAATAACACTTCAATCTTCAATCTTCACTCTTTGGTTGAACCTCAAAACCACCATAATCTAGCTTCTCCTCCACCGGACCACCAGGTCGCACTTGAGCTCCTCTCAAGTTTCAACAATGACTAATTACTTCGGTAGCAATAGCTCGAGCACGTCTAGATCTCAACATAAAACAACATTCTAGAATCAACTCATGCAAGGAAAAGATAAAACACAGTAATTCAAAGCCTACCAAAGCATATCGAAAACCTACAAAAACTAAACAATCTCGAAGAAAATATTCAGAGAATAATGGAGGTAAATAATATGGCTTCCTTCAAAAGGTCACAATAATAAAAGGATTATTTATACTTGAGTGACGTTGAAAGGAAGAACAAGAAATCAAACCTGTTTTGGAAAGGATTCTCGAGATCCTAGACTCCTTTATTGGAAAGGATTCTTTAATCTATAGTCTCCTTATAAGAAAAGAATTCTTGAAATCATAATCTTCTTTTAGGAGAAAGATTATTGAAATCATAATTAAATAAAATCTTTTCTAGCTCACATAATATATGGGGGTGTTTGTCTAAGCTTATGAAAATTAGCTTATGAGCAACAAGTGCTTATAAGGTAATTTTAGCTTATAAGTATTTGAAATTTTAAGCAATTACTTGTTTGGTTAAAGTACTGATAAGTAGTTGACGTGTTTAGTAAAATGTGGCATATAAGTACACTTTTTTTATAAAGTGACTAAAAAGGGTACTACATTAAACAAGGGTATACTATGAAATTTTAAAATTAAACAAAGATAATGTGGTAATATACTTAGTCAAACTAGCTTATAAGCAAAAAAAAAAAAAAAAAAAAAGTACCTCCCCCTCAACTTATTTGTTTTGGCTTATAAGCTNTCACTGAACTTGGTGTGGTTCCTACGATTGTTGATCCTATAGACATCTATTGTGACAACAATGGAGCAATTGCTCAAGCTAGGGAACCACGGTCTCATCAGAAGTCCAGACACATACTCAGACGATTCCATCTCATCAGAGAGATAGTTGAGAGGAAAGACGTGCAGATTAGTAAAGTGCATACTGACGACAATCTCGCAGATCCACTAACAAAGCCTCTGTCGCAGCAGAAGCATGAAAGGCACTTGAGATCATTTGGTATTAAATACATGAATGATTGGCTATAGTGCAAGTGGGAGATTGTTAGAGTAGATGCCCTAGAGCCAATCAATTATTGTAGAATTGACTCTTTGTAATAATGTTCATTGATCAATAAAAGACGTTTTATACTATATCGCGTAAATCATCATTGTATGTATTGATATATGTCCTTAGAATGATAGAACCATGATGAGGGTATCAAGTGTTTCAAATCTTGATAGTGAGAACCCTATGAGAACATATGGTGGCCACTCTAGAAACGTCCGTAGCCCCAATATTATTCTGAAGTAAGGGCACATATAATATGGTAAAGTTATCATAGTGTTGAACGACCTGTCGAAAGGCAGTGACAGATCTCACTTGTCAAGGTTGTTTGGTGACAACCTGATGCAACACATGAGTGCTTGCGGTAGGCAAGTTCACTAGACTGACCCACCAGAGGATTCCATATGGATGGTAACCCCAGTGTCTATAAAACAAATCCTCTAACGAATGGTGGTGCATGTGATCCTTACACTTGATATCACCGGAGCACCTTGTACACTGATTAGTGTAGTTTGACACTAGCCTAATGCAGTTCTACTCAGAGCTGTCAATACAGTAGCGATTGGCTACAACAAGGAGTGTATCAAGACTATGGTGGATAGACATAGGATTCATCAGTCCCAGGTACGGGAGAACTTATCTCACGACACAATTCAGTAACTGACAATGAAAAAAACTGTGGCCATAGTGTGATTGAGTTGTTGCTTTATCCAGTTTATAATACAGGTCATTGGTCCAGTGACTGAATAAACAATATCGAGAGTAACCGAAGGTTGACACTATTTTTATGCCCCAGTCTCGTCGAGATAATGAATGATGAAAGGATCAAATTGTATGGTAACCATATCGTTGATAGGTAGCTACTTTGCTGAATCCGAGTCTATCGGATGGCGATAATACCTTGCTAAGGGTCAATCTTGGTATGTGTTTAGTGAGATGATTAATTGGTGTTAATCGCGATACTACACACTGCCGATAAGATAAAGAGCCTATGGGTCACACACATAGAAGACAATTTAAGAGCTAGAAAGAAAGAATGGTATTTTCATCTTTTTAGGCGAAATGGTATTTTGGTAATTTCATAGTGCAATTAAATTTGCTGAGGTCGTAGCCTTTATTTAATTTGTTAGAAAAATTAAATAAGTGAGATTACGTTTAAATATGTGTTCGCATATATTTAAATAAATTATCATTATTGTTAAATGTTAATATATTAAATATATATTAATTGAGATAATGATAAACAAAATTAAAATATCTAAATAGGAGTGTTTGGGTTGGCCCCCAAGCCTATTCCATAAGGGAATAGGCAATTAAACTTGCACTATAAAAGAAAAGGTTTAATTGAGAGAGAGTAAGTTTTTTTTATTATTTCATTTCACTCATTGAAAGAAAACTTTCCAGCCCCAAAACACTCTCCCACGCTAGATTGCTTTTTACTTAGAATCAAAGTATTCTTTGATTTTTCTTTCTTGTTTCTTAAGGCTAAAGAGGATCTAGCAAATCCCTCTTTAGTTCCTTACGAATATCTTCGTGTGGACTACATCGGTTCGATCCTATACTTGGGTCGGTAGCAAATTACATTCAGAGACAAAGTTGGAGGAGCCTCCAAACATGCGTATGATTTCTTAAACTCTACACTCATTTTCTGTAGATACTTATTTTGATATAAACTGTAAATTTGTGCCCTGATCTTGGTTCTATGGAACGATCCGTCTTGTTATTAACTTTTGTTTTTCGCTGCGTCAATGGATCGTTTCCTAACAGCAATTACATGAGAATTCAAGCCTAAGTGAATATATGTTCATTTTGTGGCTTTCTAAGCATGAATCAATGGAGAAAGTGAGCAAAGGAAGCAAAGAAAAGGATTCTTGTAAGAAAAAGGTAAGTAAACCCAATCTAAGCTTTAATTTGAGTAGTATATGTGTAAGTTGATTCTTGAGTGTTTCTATATGATGTATAATAGGAAGTATTGGCAGTTTAGAAGCTTGTTTAATGGAGAATAATGAGTAGAAATTCAGCCGAGATGAGTAGTTATGTAGATGTGATGTTTTGGTTGAACTTTGGATGAAATTTTGATGAGTTGATTTTGGAATTTGGAAGTGTTGAATCCGGCCATATTTGAATTTAAGTTTGGTGAATTTTTGCTCCAATTTTAGTGGATTTGGAGAGATGTGGAAGTGTGGCCAACCAAGTATTTGCATGTGCAAGTGAATTGTTTGATGAAAATTCAAAGAGAAATGCATGCACGAGTTTGTTAAATCTTGTTGAAGAAATTGTTTGAGAAAGGAAAGAATTGGAGTTGAAAGGTTATCCTAGGCTTAACCAAGTGTAAGCTTTAGTATTCAAGAGTGCATTTTATTATGCCAAAATTTAGAATAACACTTGGTTATGTTAGTTCAATGAAATGAATGGCCTTTAGTGCATGGTTCAATTTGCTTGAACTTTTAGCATTAGTTTGAAAGACGTATTGTATTTAGTCATTGAATTATGAGTTTTGAAACCTATGACCTTAGAAAAATGATGGCAAGAATTGCATATTAAATTGTTGCAATAGTGTAGTATTGATGATAGTAAAAGATGGGTGATTATATTATAATATTACAATATGCCACCATAAATTCTCAAGCTTGTATGCTTGAAATTAGAAAGATCATTCAAAGAATGGCTTGGCCAAATGAGTATATTGTTGTTTCTTGTTTTGAGATTAGTTATAAATAATATGTATAAAGTGATTTTATTGCATAAATAATAGAAAAACTTTCCCAAGTATAAATATCAAAGAAACATCAAAGAAATAGATGTTTGGTTTATGTATTAAATACATGACCATTTTAGAAATTGATTGGTATGAGTATAGTTTTCATGCCTTATTATATATTACAGGCCATAGAATCTGCTAGAAGATCTTGAGAATATTTTGTATTGGCCAAAAGTTTAGTTAAGAATTTTAAAAAGAAATTAGAATTTAGCCAAAGTATATATGTTGTGCCATATGTTAGATTGAATTTACAATGATTAATATGGCAATATAGATTAAGGTATAGAATGTAGCCAAAAGAAAAGAAGAAAAAAGGGCATGTATAACAATTGATGCTCATGTAAGAGAGTGCAAATTTATGGCATTAAGATTTGTATTTAGAAAGTTGTACAACGCATGTTTGTTACATTAGAAAAATATTAGAGAGTTGTTTAATGACATGTTTATGTGACATATAAGTTTGAGAAAATCTAGTAGCATAATTGGGCAAGTTAGTAGACTTAATACCTATGTTGTGGCATAGCTTTTTATAGGAGAAATTAGAATGCCCAAAACGTAGAATTCATTCCCTAGTTGAATTGTTCCGTTTTAATATCTCACTAATAGAATTACAGAAGAGTAGATTTGTGAGAGATAATGTACTTGTGTACGTGTACATTTTACATAGCATAATAGAATTAAAGAATTAAAGAATTATGTAGAAATTATAGACTTGCGTACGTACACACGATGCATAGAATTCAGAAATAAAGAATAAAATAGAAAATGTTTTAAGTTAAGTGTGTTATTAGAATAGAACTTTGGGCTTTCCAGAAAAGTATAGAAATAAAAGCCTTAGAATTAATAGAATCCATGCCAGAGTCAGACACGTATTTTGGGATCATGCATAGACAACATACAAATGCATGACATAGCATAGCATATATTTCATAAATTTTAAAATTATTGGAAAATGTCTAGCTAGTTATTTTGCAGATTTACAGAGCATGTTTTCAGAGGGCTGTTGCGATGGAGAACCTATGAGCATTTGATGCGTTATCTAGTGGCGACAGAGATGCATAAGTTTCCCACATGCACGCTATCATCAGTGAGCGGCCTCAAAATAGAAAACAGAATTTTATAGTGCACCAGAAGTGCATGTGGATGAGGACTGTACCCAGAAAGAATTTTAGATTACACTCACACAGCCATGGTTCCAAAGCCATGCCTCACCCTAGTTCTATCGACAAATCAGAACAGAATACAGAAAGAGAAATAGAATAAGAAATAGAAAGCAGAAAGAATTTCAGAAAGAAAGAAAAATAGAATAAGAAATAGAAAACATAAAGAATTTCAAAAAGAAAGAGAAAGAATTAGAAAAGAATTTTCAAAAAGAATACAAACATGATCATTTGCATATGCATCAAACATTTCATGTGCATTGCATCTTATGCATTTATGCATAGATTAAACAATTTATTTTATTATTACATATCTGACTAGCTAAGAAAAAAAAATAGAAGCCCATGAGAATAGAGAAGAAAAGAAAATTGAAGCCTTTGAGAATAGAGAAAAAAAGCAAATAGAAGCCCATGAGAATAGAGAAGAAAAGAAAATACGAACCCATGAGGATAGAGAAGAAAAGAAAATAGAAGCCTGCAAGAATAGAAAAGAAATTAGAGATATGCAAGAAAAGAACAAAAATCAGATACATGCTAGGAAAGAAATGAAATTAGAAACATGACAAATAGTAAGGAAACTTAGTGATTTGTTGAGTAGAGAAAGAAACAGAAAGTTATAATCTAGTAGAGAAGAGAAATAAAATGATAAAGAATAGCACAACACTAGGAGGATTTAGAATGATTTGAG
This sequence comes from Pistacia vera, assembly GCF_008641045.1. Lineage (NCBI taxonomy): Eukaryota > Viridiplantae > Streptophyta > Magnoliopsida > Sapindales > Anacardiaceae > Pistacia > Pistacia vera. The sequence goes on from NW_022196245.1 coordinate 112,756, forward strand.
AAAAATAAAAGACTGCTAAGTAGTACACCTGAGAATAAAAAGAGAAAGCAAGTAGAAATTTAGAAATAGTACAACGAAAATGGGGACAGTGGAGTAAGAGCATAGTTAGATTTGGTTTACTTACTAAGCATTTATAGCTCACCCCGTTGCTTTCCTTATTTTTGCAGGTATTAGATTGTAGTGGTCGGGAGACATCAAGCTGGCGAGAGGATTGCACACGCTATCTCAGTGAAGAAATTTAATGTGGATTTATATATGTGAGAAATAATCTTTGTGTAAAAATATGTTATAACTGGATTAAGAATAAAAAATTTAGATGAACACCCATTTTAAATTAGAAATTTTCTGGATTCTCTCTATAAGATACTCAATGAATACTTGCCAAGTGAGACATACATTTTTGGTATAATAGCAAGATTTTGGAGACCTTAAGATGTTTTTTGAAAGAAAGTTAGATCAAAAGCTGGTTAAGAAAAGTGACAGTGTGCCCATCAAGCCACGATGACGTGCTTCGTAAGCTGACCGCTATAAGTAATTTTCTTTTTACTTGTGTGGGCTGATTGTTATTAATGATTAATAGTAGTTGTGTTTTTGATATGATAGTAAGAATCAGTAGAGAATGTGGGTGAGATGCCTAATCCCGCCAGGGTTGTACACATGGGTTTAGACGAAGCAGGGTTGTAGTCTCATATATTTAGTAGCGGGAGAGTAAGCTCTAAGTTAGCAAGATTAGTTTTGAATCCAATGACTACAAACCCATTGGGAATTTAACCCTAGAAAAAAAAAACATGAAGGTAAGTGGGCGCAAGACCTGCATAGTGGTTCAGTTTAATAACTCCATTCTATTCAAATACTCATAAAATATGCACATAATGAAAACACATGTAAAATAACATAAATAGTTGGGCCCAAATTTTTCTTTCATTAAACATATATATGTACATAAACATTCTTTTCACAAACATTATAACATGTACAAGACATCAAAAATAAGATGGACAGTGTAGCCATTTCCCTTTGCTTGCCGACGTCCATCCGACCGTGTCCTCACCTAGATCCTACAAAACATGAAAAACAACGGGTGAGCACAAATAATGCTCAGTAAGTAAATCCTCTACGCATCTATCCCCATAACTATCTCTCTCTAATTCTTTCCTTACAATTCTCGTTTACTCTCTCTCTTACACTTCTCTCTATTTTCTCTTTCTCATAACTTTTTCTACTAACTCTCTTTAGTAGTCACGGCCTCATCTTACCGGAGGCACGGTCGGGACTCGCTCCCACTCTATGTGACTTCTACTCATTCTAGCCGATCGAACTTGGTTATGCATGGATTCGGAACCCTTGGCCATGTGAGTGAATAATCTCTCTCTTAGGTACTCTCGGGTATAGCCCTCATCCGCATGCACTCTCACGGGCTACACCACTTCTCTCTTTCATACTCATGCCGCTCTCTCAATGCGGCATACATGCGGGAATACTCTACCCATTACTCACGGGTTCCCCATCGCACAACCTACTCTATTCTCTTTTTCTCTCTTTTCTCTTAATAAAGCTCACACTCAAAGTTCTCTACTCTTTTTTTTTTTTACTCTTTCTCTAATGCATAATTAGTGCATGTGGATGATTCATGCTCATTAATGCACCCATGAAATGAACAAATGCCATGTTACTCCAAAATCGTCATTCTGCACAGGTCACACTAAAAAAGGCATAACTTGAGTTATACACATTGGATTGCTACGGTTTTGGTCTCGTTATAAATCTTAGAGAAGGGCTATAACTTTTATGTTTTGGTCTAAACCCAGTTCAATTCGTAAGATGCCCAAAAATTACTCAGAAAGTCACGGCTATGACAGGGCAGTTTCTCACTTAGGCATTTCATCAAACAACTCTTATGCATACCAAAGCTCTACTTATCTATAACTCTACTCTTCTCTTTAATCATCCAAAATGGGAGCAAAACTCCCTCATATAGTCATAATTCCTGCCAAGGAAAACACTCCCAAAAATATTCATACAGAACTCCTCCAACTTCAACTCAATTTCACTCTCTCATCACACATCAAAAACACTTCTCATGATTTAAGCATATCCATCAACTATGACTAAGCACACATCTCATCTCAATTTTTTTCAGTTAGTATAACATATATATACATAATTAAAATAAATCTCTACACATTTACTTTTCTTGAATTCTCAACTTGGTTGGATTTACTTACCTTGAATTTGAGCAACTCCAACACTATAATCTCTCCTTGGTAGAATTCTCTTTCCTCTTAAACCCTAAGCATATAAAACCATAAGAATTCAAAACTTTAAAATTTAATCTCACATCTTGATGCAAGAATCTTACCTTTGGATGCTTAGGATTGAAAATCCACTCAAAAATACCCAAAATCTATGAATTTCCTTGGAAATCTAGTGAAGAAATTTGAGAGAATTTGAGTAGAGAATGGCATGAATGGAGGGATAGAGTGGCTAGGGTTTCTACTCTTGAACTCTTGTTACATAATATATATATATATATATTTAGTTTCCCATTTTGCCCTTGCTCTTCCTTGAAAATTTCATCTATATCCTTTGATTCTTTACAAATACATCCTTATCACCAACACATTCTCTACTAAATTTCCTTTCATTTTACTCCCCACTTTTCCTACTAATTGGGGGTAGAAAGGTCATTATGCCCCAAAGGAAGAATTCTCTAGAAAACTCAAGAAATTTTTTGTTAAGCTCTTCGCCGCGGCGAAGAACATTCCATTGCTCCGGCGAAACACGGCAGAACCTACCCATGGGTGCAGCACCTCATCGCCGCGGCAAAGATTCTCCTTCGCCCCGGCGAAGATTGGATTTCCAAAATTCACCGAATCTCAACCAAAACCAAGGCAAACACTTAACCAATACAACATACACACTCAATTGAAACTGAATCAATGAACTGTTAAGTAATACAGTAAATCTTAAGTACGTACCTCAAGTGGGGCGTTACATTCAGAGAGAATGGTAGCCTATTAGAGATGTGGTACAATAAGAGACTCACACTTGAGAATGGTACTGTGCCAGCCACTAACATTAGTTAGAAATCCGTGGGGTTCTAGAGAGCCATGGTTAGTTAACCAATCCGCATAAAGTTGTTAAAACGAGGAGAGGTAAGTATGAATCTGGTTATATTAAGCATCCCCGATTAGGAGGATTATTTTGCGTATAAAGTTCCTAGGTAGACATAAAGTAAAGAATGAGTGCCATTAGAGAAGAGTGAGATTCAATTTAGATGACTGTGACAAGTTTAGTTTTAGAAGGGCTATCAGTTAGTGTGATGATCAATAATATAAGGGACAGGAAGCAATTAAGAAAAAGATGTATGGAATATTTTTGCCCAGATGGTGCATAGCGGGGTGGTTCCCAATCTAGAGATCAAAGATGCATTAGTAGTCTGAGATTTTTCAGACATTTTCTCGGATAAGTTATCAAGGTTGGTTCCCAAAGAGAGAGATAGAGTTTAGTAGTAAACTGACACCTAGGATAACACTAATTATTAAGGCTCCATACTGAGTGGCCCCAGTAGAACTCTAGAAATTAAAGGAGTATTTCTTATAATCTTCTAAGCAAGGGTTTCCTCAAATCCAGTCAATCTCCCTAGGGTGAACCAATCTTATTTAGTGGAATAAATAAATAATCACTCCAGATGTGTATACACCCCCTAAAAGCAGAATAAGATGATGAGGAAAGAATTAAATTCCCGTGGCTTCATATGGATAAATAGAAGTGGTGCCAAGAATTTAGAAGAATAATTAGTTGACAAGTGATGACACAAGATAATAAGTTGGCAAGTGCAGAAGAGATATATTACTCTATGAGTGACCATAAAAGTAGATAAGAATGGTTAGCCCGAATATATGCCAAAAGGATAGTCAGGATATCTGATATATACAATGAAATAGTGCGTTGAACCCCAGAAAGACAGAAGAATTATGCAGACTTAAAAAAAAAAAAAAAAAAAAAAAAAAAAAAAAAAAAAAAAAAAAAAAAAGAAGAAGAAGAAGAAGAAGAAGAAATGTGGAATTCCAAGTGGGTAACAAAGTTTTTGTTAAGATTTGCCCCCATAAATATATCTTAAGATTCGGCATAGATAAGAAAATCATTCTAAGAAATTTAAGCCTAAGTGAGATATCGCAAAGAATGGACAAGGGAACCTGTAGATTTATTGTATCATTAAGTATAGATATGATACTTAATCTATCCCATGTCATGTAGCTTGGCAAGTTAGTGAGTAATCCTTCGTATGTATCGAGGACAATGAAGTGAAAATTAGAAGAGAATCTAGTGTATACAGAACAACCAGTTCAGATACTTGACAGAAAGATAATAAAAGTCTGAGATCAGAATATTCCACTATTGAGAGTCCTCTGAAGGAATCACAAAGTAGAGAAGGCTACGCGATGGGTAAAGCAAGAGATAAAAGAATATGTTCCCAAGATAAGTGCTAGAATTTCGGGGACGAAATTCTTATAAGGGGGGAGAAATGTAATACCCACATTCAAAAATATGGTAGGGATTATTTTACAATCATAGTGAATATATTTAACAAGTTTTATAAAGGAATTCCATAAAATTTTCAATAGGGGCAAAATGGTCATTTCACACAGAATCATGTGTTCAAGTGAAAAGTGAGTATGATAAATATAATGTATTAAGTGTGCTAGCCATGGGAATAGAGTGGTAGAAAGATTACGGAAAATACATGTGGTGTGATGCCAAGATAAATACACGTTTGTAAAGTAATAGAAAGAAATTAAAGAATAAGGGTAAAATGGTTTTTTCACTCACAACTATATATATAGTTATAAGGCTTCAATTGACAAACCCTAGCCATTCTCATCCCTTGAGCACGCCACCTTCTTCCCCCATTTCTCTTCCATTTCTTCAAAGTCTTCCAAAGAATTACATGAGAATTCATGCCTAAGTGAATATATATTCATTTTATGGCTTTCTAAGCATGAATCAATGGAGAAAATGAGCAAAGGAAGCAAAGAAAAGGATTCTTGCAAGAAAAAGGTAAGTAAACCCAGTCTAAGCTTTAATTTGAGTAGTATATGTGTAAGTTGATTCTTGAGTGTTTGTGTATGATATATGATAAGAAGTATTAGCTGTTTAGATGCTTGTTTGATGGAGAATAATATTTAGAAATTCAGCCAAGATGAGTAGTTATGTAGGTGTGATGTTTTGGTTGAACTTTAGATGAAATTTTGATGAGTTGATGTTGGAATTTGGAAGTGTTGAATCTGGCCAGATTTGAAGTTAAGTTTGGTGAGTTTTTGCTCCAATTTTAGTGGATTTGGAGAGATGTTGAAGTGTGGCCAACCAAGTATTTGCGTGTGCATGTGAATTGTTTGATGAAAATTCAAAGAGAAATACATGCACGAGTTTGTTAAATCTTGTTGAAGAAATTGTTTGAGAAAGGAAAGAATTGGAGTTGAAAGGTTATGCTAAGCTTAACCAAGTGTAAGTTTTAGTATTCAAGAGTGCATTTTGTTATGCCAAAATTTAGAATAACACTTGGTTATGTTAGTTCAAAGAAATGAATGGCCTTTAGTGCATGGTTCAATTTGCTTGAACTTTTAGCATTAGTTTGAATGACGTATTTTATTTAGTCATTGAATTATGAGTTTTGAAACCTATGACCTTAGAAAAATGATGGCAAGAATTGCATATTAAATTGTTGCAATGGTGTAGTATTGATGATAGTAAAAGATGGGTGATTATATTATAATATTACAATATGCCACCATAAATTCTCAAGCTTGTTCTTCAACAATTTGCTTGAACTTTTAGCATTAGTTTGAATGACATAGTATTTAGTCATTGAATTATGAGTTTTGAAACTTATGACTTTAGAAAAAGATGGCAAGAATTGCATATTAAATTGTTGCAATAGTGTAGTATTGATGATAGTAATATATTACAATATGCCACCATAAATTCTCAAGCTTGTATGCTTGAAATTAGAAAGTTCATTCACAGAATGGCTTGGCCAAATGAGTATATTGTTGTTTCTTGTTTTGAGATTAGTTATAAACAATATGTAATAAGTGATTTTATTGTATAAATAATAGAAAAGTTTTCCCAAGTATAAATATCAAAGAAACATCAAAGAAATAGAAGTTTGGTTTATGTATTAAATACATGACCATTTTAGAAATTGATTGGCATGAGTATAGTTTTCATGCCTTATTATATATTACAAGCCATAGAATTTGCTAGAAGATCTTGAGAATATTTTGTATTGGCCAAAAGTTTAGTTAAGAATGTTAAAAAGAAATTAGAATTTAGACAAAGTATATATGTTGTGCCATATGTTAGATTGAATTTACAATTATTAATATGGCAATATAGATTAATGTATAGAATGTAGCCAAAAGAAAAGAAGAACGAAGGGCATGTATAACAATTGAAGTTGATGGTCATGTAAGAGAATGCAAATTTATGGCTTTAAGATTTGTATTTAGAAAGTTGTACAAGGCATGTTTGTTACATTAGAAAAATATTAGAGAGTTGTTTAATGACATGGTTATGTGACATATAAGTTTGAGAAAATCTAGTAGCATAATTGGGCAAGTTAGTAGACTTAATACCTATGTTGTGGCATAGCTTTTTATAGAAGAAATTAGATTGCCGAAAATGTAGAATTCATTCCCTAGTTGAATTGTGCCATTTTAATATCTCACTAATAAAATTATAGAAGAGTAGAATTTGTGAGAGATAATGTACTTGTGTACGTGTACATTTTACATAGCATGATAGAGTTAAAGAATTATGTAGAAATTATAGAATTGCGTACGTACATACGATGCATAAAATTCAGAAATAAAGAATAAAATAGAAAATGTTTAAGTTAAGCGTGTTATTAGAATAGAACTTTGGGCTTCCCAGAAAAGTATAGAAATAAAAGCCTTAGAATTAATAGAATTCATGCCAGAGTCAAACACGTATTTTGGGATCATGCATAGATGGCATATAAATGCATCATAGCCCAATATATATTTCAGAAATTTTAAAATTATTGGAAAATGTCTAGCTAGTTATTTTGCGGATTTACAGAGCATGTTTTCAGAGGGCTGTTGCGATGGAGAACCTGTGAGCATTTGATGCGTTATCTAGTGGCGACAGAGATGCAGAATTTTCCCACATGCACGCCGCCATTAGTGAGCAGCCTCAAAATAGAAAACAGAATTGTACAGTGCACCAGAAGTGCATGTGGATGAGGATTGTACCTGGAAAGAATTTCAAAATATGCTCACACGGCCAGGGTTCCAAAGGCATGCCTCAGCCTAGTTCGATCGGCAAATCAGAACAGAATATAGAAAGAATTTCAGAAAAAGAAAGAAAAATTGAATAAGAAATAGAAAACATAAAGAATGAAAAAAGAATGAAAAATAGAATAAGAAATAGAAAACATAAATAATTTCAGAGAGAAAGAGAAAGAATTTCAGAAAGAATTAGAAAAGAATTTTTAGAAAGAATAAGAATACAAACATGATCATTTGCATATGCATCAGACATTTTATGTGCACTGCATGTCATGCATTTATGCATAGATTAAACAATTTATTTTATTATTGCATGTTTGACTAGCCAGGAAAAGAAGATAGAAGCCCATGAGAATAGAGAAGAAAAGAAAATTGAAGCCCTTGAGAATAGAGAGGAAAAGAAAATAGAAGCCCATGAGAATAAAGAATAAAAGAAAATAGAAACCCATGAGGATAGAGAAGAAAAGAAAATAGAAGCCTACGAGAATAGAAAAGAAATTAGAGATATACAAGAAAAGAGCATAAATTAGATACATGCTAGAAAAGAACATAAATTAGAAACATGACAAACAGCAAGAAAACTTAGCGATTTGTTGAGTAGAGAAAGAAACAGAAAGTTATAATCTAGCAAAGAAGAGAAATAAAATGATAAAGAATAGCACAACACTAGGAGGATTTAGAAAGATTTGAGAAAAATAGAAGACTGCTAAGTAGTACACTTGAGAATAAAGAGAGAAAGCAAGTAGAAATTTAGAAACAATACAGCGAAAACGAGGACAGCAGAGTAAGAGCATAGTTAGATTTGGTTTACTTACTAAGCATTTATAGCTCACCTTGTTGCTTTCCTTATTTTTGTAGCTATTAGATTGTAGTGGTCGGGAGATGTTAAGCTAGCGAGAGGATTACACACACTGTTTCAGTGAAGAAATTTAATGTGGATTTATATATGTGAGAAATAATCTTTGTGTAATAGTATGTTGTAACTAGATTAAGTATAAAAAATTTAGATGAACACCCTTTTTAAACTAGCAATTCTCTGGATTCTCTCTATAGGATACTTAATGAATACTTGCCTAGTGAGACATTACAGTAAAGGACAACTAAACTGAATAACTCCCCCTCAATTAGTATACTCCCCCTAAGTAACTAAATCAAATCACTACCAAGCAATTAATAATAAAAAGCACAAGAGGGTTAGTTCAATTCTCAATCAATCAATATAAAGTCAGATAAAAAACCAACTAAGTATAAAGATAATGACTGATTGATTCATTGCACATGAAAGAAACAACATCAGCAAGTTCAATAAGGATCAACAAACACAATAAATAAATTGCATCAGTAACCATAGTTCATAAAAAAAAAGAAATCCAGCATTAACATTTTATCAACATAAAGACATAGAAAACTCCCCCTATGTGAAACCGACCAAGGAAACACAACAAACACAAATAATTCTCCCCCTCTTTGTTCATAATGTTTGGCAATCCTAGAAAATTTAGGAACTTAAACAGTGCACGGAATCTAAAAATCAATGTGGGGACATGCAAGATCGACGTGAGCCAACCAGGAATCATTTGAGCAAACTGAACCAATTTAGACAATGTCTAGTGACCATCAACACTCATGTGAACACAGTGAATCAAAGGGACAACTTCACTCTCAAGGTGGCAACATAGGTACAAAGGTAGCAGATCTTAAACACTTATTCTACTTTGAGCAAATACAACAAATAATAAATAAATAAATAAAAAGTTACCATGAGATCAATAAAAAATTCATCAAATTTTAAGGAGAAAAGTGATACACATCGGTACATATGACATTTTAAATAATTCTCAATCTTTAACAAAGATGCATAAAGAGAGTATCTTCCATGTAGTTCAACAATTAAAGTGTCATGACTCAATACATACATGATAGCAATCAACAAGAAAACTTGATCATTTGTGTGTGCTGTGTCCTCAAGGGGGTGAATCATGACACATTGGTCAAATTGAACGAATTATATTATATATCTCCCCTTTCCCTTTTGCCCCTTTTTTTTTTAACATAATCTCAAAAATTTTGAATTCTTTTTCACTGAGATTAAATGGGCAAATTCTCTCAAGAAGTAATCAAGTGTAGCTTTCACACTTGCAAGGAGGTAGCCTCTAAATGGTAGATTTTCCAAAGACATGGGTGTTAAAGTAGATGCCCTAGAGCCAATCAATTATTGTAGAATTGACTCTTTGTAATAATGTTCATTAATCAATAAAAGGCATTTTATTCTATATCGCGTAAATCATTATTATTGCAATATGTATTGATATATGTCCTTAGAATGGTAGAACCGTGACAAGGGTATCAAGTATTTCAAATCTTGATAATGAGAACTCTATGAGCATATATGGTGGCCATTCTAGAAACGTCCGTAGCCCCAGTATTATTCTAAAGTAAGGGCACAGATAATACAGTAAGGCTATCATAGTGTTGAACGACCCTGTCGAAAGGCAGTGACTGATCTCACTTATCAAGGTTGTTTGGTGACAACCTGGTGCAACACATGGGTGCTTGCTGTAGGCGAATACACCGCAGCAAGTTCACTAGACTGACCCACCAGAGGATTCTATATGGATGGTAACCCTAGTGTCTATGGAACAAATCCTCTAACGAATGGTGGTACATGTGATCCTTAGACTTGAGATCACTGGAGCGCCTTGTGCATCGATTGGTGCAGTTTGACACTAGCCTAACGCAGTTCTATTCAGAGCTGTCAATATCGTGGTGATTGGCTGCATCAAGGAGTGTATCAAGACTATGGTGGATTGACAGAGGATTCATCACTCCCGGGTACAGGAGAAGTGATCTCACGGCGCAATTCAATATATGGCAATGACACTAAAACTGTGGCCACAGTGGGATTGAGTTGTTGCTCTATCCAGTTTATAATACGGGTCATTGGTCCAGAAACTGAATACATAATATCGAGAGTAACCGAAGGTTGACACTATTTCTACGCCTTCGTCTTGTCGAGATAACGTATGATGAAAGGAACGAATTATACAGTAACCATATCGTTGATAGGTAGCTACTTTGCTAAATCCGAATCTATCGGGTGGCCATGATGCCTTGCTAAGGGCCAATCTTGGTCTGTGTATTAGTGAGACGATTAATTGGTGTTAATCACGATACTATACACTGCCGGTATGATGAGGAGCCTATGGGTCACACACATAGAAGATAATTTAAGACTCAGGAAGAAAGAAGGGTGTTTTCGTCCTTTAAGGCGAAAGGGTATTTTGGTAATTTCAGAATGCGATTAAATTTGTTGAGGTTGTAGCCTTTATTTAATTTATTAGAAAAATTAAATAAGTGAAATTACGTTTAAATATGTGTTCTCATATATTTAATTAAATCATCATTATTGTTAAATGTTAATATATATAGATTAAATATATATTAATTGATTTTAATTGAAGATAATGATGAATTAAAATAAATATCTAATTGAGAGTGTTTGGTAATATGGGGTGTTTGGGTTGGAGCTGAAGCCTATTCCATATTGGAATAGGGTAACTAATTTTTACTATAAAAGAAAAATGTTTCTTTGTAAAATGATTAGACTTTTCATTATTTCATTCTCTTGAAAAACACAAACACTACAGCCCTATTTCTCTCCCACGGCAGAAACCCATTTTGCCTAAAATCAATTCATTTTGATTTCATTCTTCTTTAATCTTAAAGTCAAAGAGGATCTAGCAAATCCCTCTTTGGTTCTTTGTGATTGTCTTCGTGTGGACTTCATAAGTTCGACCCTACACTTGGGTCGGAAGCAAATACATTAAGAGACAAAGTTTGAGGAGCCTCCAAAAGTGGGTATGGTTTATAAACTTTAAATTGATTTTTCTGCAGATTCTTATAATGTATAAACTGTGATTTTTTTTACTCGAATCTTGGTTCTAAGGAACGATCCATGTAGTTTATGTTTTGTTTTCCGCTGCGTAACTGGGTCGTTCACTCACAATAGGGGCCCTACATCCTAGAAATTACTCAAATATGACTTTCACACTCCAAGCAAGGTAGCTCTTTCACAAGGTGATAAGAATCAAGCATTATGCACTCAAGGATGTAAGAAAGTCATTGTACTTAAAAGTTATGAGAAAAACAAGGTGGACACCACACTCATTGCATACATTTCACAAGAGAGAAATATTTTCAATGACACTACACATATCAAATACACTTGCAACTCTAAAACAAGAGAATTTTCTCATGATCTAATATAAAAGAAAACATAGTTCTACTCAAGTTGAATCAATCTAATGGACTTCCTTAAATTCACAAATATTTGAAAATCTAAAGCCTTTGTAAACAAGTCAGCTAATTGAGAGTTTGTGTTTACATGTGCAAGAGTGATGACCCTTTCTTCAACTAAGTCTCTAATAAAATGGTGCCTAATGTTAATGTGCTTAGTCCTAGAGCGTTGTACTGGATTCTTAGAAATATCGATTGCACTAGTATTGTCACAAAATACAGTTATACACTCTTGATCAAAACCATAATCACAAAACATTTGTTTAAGCTACAAAACCTCTGTACAGTAGCTTCCTGCAGCAATGTATTCAGCCTCTGCCATTGAGAGTGAAGTGGAATTCTACTTCTTGTTGTACCATGTCACCAGATTATTTCTAAGATAAAAACATCCTCCTGATGTACTCTTCCTCTCATCCAAACTTCCAGCCCAATCTGCATCACTGTAACCAACCAAGGTACAGTTGGTATCATATGCAAACCATAATCTAAAATCACATGTACCTAAGACATATTTCATAATTCTCTTCACTGTGGTTAGGTGAAATTCCGTTGGATCAGCCTGAAATCTAGCACAAATACCTACACTAAAACACAAGTCAGGTCTGCTAGCAGTTAAGTACAAAAGACTTCCAATCATGCTTCTAAATAGTTTATTATCTACCTTCTTCCCATTTTCATCCTTGGGCTATTTAAGTGTAGAGCTCATGGGGGTTTTAGCAAGTTTGGCATTTTCAAGACTAAACCTTTTAAGCATGTTCTTGGCATATTTAGTTTGAGACACAAACATACCATCATCAAATTGTTTTATCTGAAGTCCTAGAAACATACTCAACTCACCTACCATGCTCATTTCAAATTCATTTTTCATTAAGACTACAAATTCATCCAAATGAGTTTAAAATTCATTTTTCAGGTCGAGGAACCAAGCTCAACACATTGTTTCTTTCAAACTGTTCAAGCTCCTCATGCAATGGCAGCAATCCAGCAATCATCCTCCAGAGCTTGTTTTGCATTCTTTGGTTTTACAAGAGAAACATAGCACAAGTTATTTGTTTCATTCAACCTTTTTCTTCTTGCTACCATTACCTCTTCAAGATTTCCAATCACAATGGATGGTGGAAGAGCTTTCTTGATCAAAGAGAGTGGTTCTTTGGTTTTTGGAGGCTTTCTCTGAGTGATCTCATCAGACAAATCAAATAACAAATCAAGTCCTGGCCTTTCAAAAACCGTGTTGGGCAGCCATGGTGGTCACATCAGGTTCTGGGGTTATCACCTTAGCTTGATCTTGTGTTCCAGTCAGATTTAAAGTGAACACACCGTCTCAGTCAGTGGTCACCTCACCAAGGGCAATCATATCTTCAATTTCATCTTCTTGTGAGAACTGTGAATAATCTTCTGAATCAGAGAAAACCACATTAAATGACTCAATAATATGTTCAATTCTCATGTTAAAGATCCTATAGGCTCTACTATTTGAAGAATATCCAAGGAACATGCCTTCATCACTCTTTGCATCAAATTTCCCTAAATGATTTCTATCATTCAAGACATAGTACTTGCAACCAAAGACATGGAAATATGAAAGATTTGGTTTCTTACCTTTCCATGACTCATATGAAGTTTGTGATGTACCTTTCCTTAAGAACACTCGGTTTGAAATGTGGCATGCGGTGTTAGTTGCCTCGGCCCATAGTCTTGTTGGCAACTTCTTGGCATTTAACATAACTCTTGTCATCTCTTGAAGAACTCTATTCTTCCTCTCCACTACACCATTCTATTAAGGTGTCTTTGGGGCAAAAAATTCATGCCAAATACCTTGCATATCGTAGAAGTTAAAAAAATCAGAATTTTCAAACTCTCTCCCATGATCACTCCCTATTCTTACCACTTTCTTTACTTGGCAATTTTGTTCCACCTATAACCTTTTGACAAGACCTCAATGCATCAGACTTCTCTCTTAAGAAATCAACCCATGTATATCTAGAATAGTCATCTACACAAACAAAAGCATATATTTTCCCTCCTAAACTTTCAGTTTGCATAGAACCCATTAGATCCATATGGAGAAGTTCTAAAACACCAATGCTAGTTAAACGAGATAAAGGTTTGTAAGGACTCTTAGTCTGCTTACCTTGTTGGCATAGGCCACACACTTTACCTTTGGGATACTCAAGTTTAGGTAGTCCTTTGACAACATCCTTTTTGGAGAGTTTCACAAGATCCTTGAAGTTCATATGCCTAAGTTTCTTGTGCCAAAGATCCAAACAATCTATTTTGTAGCTTAAACAAGAAACTTTGTTAGACAATAAATAGCAATTATTGTTAGACCTCTTTCCCTCAACCAAAGAATCTCCATCACCATTCAAGACTTGACACATATTCTTTGAAAATTTCATAATACAATCTTTATCTAAATTTGACTAATGCTTATAAGATTTGCTTTAAGTCTTTCAACATAAAACACATCATTCAGCATTGGGAAGCCAAGAACGACAATAGAACCTTTTCCAAGAATGTTACCTCTTTTGCCATCTCCATAAGTTACATGACCAACTTCCCCAAATTCAAGATTAGTCAATAAAGATTTGTTACCTGTCATGTGTCTTGAACAACCATTGCCAAAGAACCATTGGTCATTTTGAAAAGCAAGCAATGATGTATGAGTAACAAGACAGTGAGCACCTAACTTAAGTCTCCACACTTTTCTATTATTGGAAAAATTATTCTGATGTGTTGACTTTAAAGAAGAAAACTCATGATTTCCAATGCATCTTTTTAAGTATGAAATTCGTTTAAAGCAATTTGGTCTGATGTGTCATTTCTTGTGACAAAAAAGACGTATCGGTATGAACTTTTTTACCTTCAAAATCTTCTCACACGATTCAGCAACAGCTTTTGGAACTGATTCAGATGCTTTAATGAAGGTGGTCACATTGGGTTTGAAGGTGCTCGCACCAGGAGAAAATCCTAGACCTGCTTTATCACTAAAAGTCTTCCCTTATGCAAGGACTTCATCCAGCTTGTATGAACCTATATTTAACCTCTCAACAACAGCCTTAGCCTCAGTTAGTTCATTTGAAGCTTGATTTAACAAAATTTCTTTGTTAGCCAAATTAGAAAATAAGACTTTAAACTTATCATTCAAAATTTTCTTATCTTCTATCAAAATGCATTTTTCAGATTCAAGAGACTCATACATCTTGTCATAAGCCTCTTGTTGCTCTTTGTAGACATCACATGAGCCATCCGAGGATACACTATCACTGTCCACTTGGTTCACTGTAAAGGCCAAGTAATTTTCATCTTCATTAGAGTCATCGCCTTCTCTTTCACTGTCGTCACTCTCACCTAGGGTGGTAGCCATAGCTTTACCCTTTTTCTTTAGAGTTTTGGCAAACTCAAACTGAATATGACCATATCCCTCACAATCAAAGCATTTTATACCCTTGCTTTTCTTTTCATAATCTCTCAAAAAAAAAATCGAGAAGCCTTCCTGACTAGTTTGATCAGAAATTTTTTTTCCCTTTTTACCCTCACTCGGTTTTCTCATAGTCTTCTTCAAGAACTTTGCAAAGCTTTTAGCAAGCAAAGCACACTCATCATCATCAATGTCACTTGAATCAACATAAACAGGGGATTCAGAGATTACCTCATGTTTCAGCGCAAGTCCTTTACCTGATTTCTTATCCCATCGTTTTAGGTTTAGCTCAAAGTTTTACAAGGATCCAATCAATATATCTAGCTGCATCTCATCAAGGTCACGACATTCTTCAATACAGGTCGCCTCGGACATGAATCTCTTGGGTTAAGAGCACAACACTTTCCTGACAAGTTCAGCAACAGTATATATTTTACTCAAAGCAAAACATTCATTTGTAACATCACACAATCTGCCATGAAAATCAAATATAGTTTCATCATCATGCATAACAAGACTTTCATAGTCAGTTATTAATCTTCTAAGCCTAGTCTTTTTCGCAATGTCTGTTCCTTCATTCTTTTACTTGGAGTCTATCCCATGCATCCTTAGCCATTTCATAGTTTGCAATAATTTTCATTTGATTAATACTAACAGCATTAAAAATAGCATGAAGTGCTTTTGAGTTAAAATTAGACGTTTCTAACTCAGACTTAGTCCATTGATCTATGGCTTTTCCTTTGCTTCCACTTGCTTCTTCAACTTTAGGTTCTTTCCAACCAACAATACAAGCCCTCCAAGCCCTCTCATCAATGGATTTCAAAAAGGCACGCATCCTAGGTCTCCAAAAAGCATAATTGGTTCCCTCTAACAAAGGTGGTCTATTGGTAGACCCTCCTTCGCTAAATAAACTCATAATAAACAAAACAGCGAAGGTCATCATATAAGACTGATGTGATTACACAAAACACATATGTGACCTGTGGTGAGGAAACTGTAAAAACAAAAAAAAGGCAAACAAAAACCAAATCAAGATTTAAGCACCCGAAAAAACAAGAAAGGGTTTATTGAAATAACTTTCCAGAACATACTCTAATACGAACTGAAAGTTTTAAACCCCTATCATGTTGATTAAAACTTATGTGGAATTAAGATTACTTGTTCACGTTGTGCTTAATGAGCTTATAAACTAATGATTAAACATATAAACCATCCACGACATAAAATAGAGCGCACAACTCAATTTTACATGGTTTGGCAGCATGCCTACATCCATGGAACCAAGTCTAGAAGAAGCTAATCCACAATGAAATAATTATGTGTTCAATTACAAATACACGAATAAGTATCAATTGTAAAAACTCCCTGTTTGAACAACACTTCAATCTTCGCTCTTTGGTTGAATCTCACACCACCATAATCTAGCTTCTCCTCCATGGGGCTACTAGGTCGCACTTGAGCTCCTCTCAAGTTTCAACAATGACTAATTACTTCAGCAGCAGGAGCTCGAACACATCTATATCTCAACATGGAACAACGTTCTAGAATCAACTCGTGCGAGCAAGAGATAAAACACGATAATTCAAAGCCTACCAAAGCATATCAGAAACCTACAAAAACTAAACAATCTCAAAAAAAATATTCAAAGAATAATGGAGGTAAATAATATGGCTTCCGTCAAAAGGTCACAATAATAAAAGAGTTATTTATACTTGAGTGATGTTGAAAGGAAAAACAAGAAACCAAATATGTTTTGGAAAGGATTCTTGAGATCAAACTCCTTTATTGGAAAGGATTCTTTAATCTATAGTCTCCTTATAAGGAAAGAATTCTTAAAAATCATAATCTTCTTTTAGGAGAAAGATTCTTGAAATCATAATTAATTAAAATCTTTTCCAGCTTCCACAATGGCCTTGGCCTCTGTTAGTTCATTTAAAGCTTGATTTAACAAAAGTTCCTTGTTAGATAAATTAATAAACATAGCTTTCAATTTATCATTCAACTCTTTTTTATCTTCGGTTAAGGTGCAGTTTTCAGATTAAGGGATTTTATATTTTTAATGCCTTTTACCCATGACTCATGCATCTTATCATACGCCTCTTGTTGCTCCTTATAAACATCACTTGAGTCATCCGAGGACATGCTCCTACTATCATCTTGGTTAGCTGTAAAAGCCAGGAAGTTCTCATCCTCATGAACATCATCACCTCTACTCTCACTGTCATCACTCTCACTTAGTGCGGCAGCCATGGCTTTCCCTTTTTTCTTAAGAGTGTTGGCACACTCTGACTGAATGTGTCCATACCCTTCACATTCATAACACCTGATGCCTTTGTTTTTCTTGTCATTGTCTCTTGAAAATCGTTTTGAGAAGGCACCTTGAACAACTTGGTCAAAAGACTTTTTCACAAAAGGTTGTTTACCCTTTTTGTTCAACCTAGGTTTTCTCATATTCTTTTTCAAAAATTTAGCAAAATTCTTTGTGAGTAAGGCACATTCATCTTCCTCACCATCACTAGAAACAAAAGGTTCAGATGTTACCTCATGCTTTAAAGCGAGAACCTTTCTTGGTTTCTTTTTCCACTTTTTTAGGTTGAGTTTGAAAGTCTAAAGTGACCAGATGAGTTCATCTAGCTGCATCTCATCCAGATTTTGGCATTCTTCAATATAAGTTACTTTGGACATGAATTTCATGGGTAGAGAACACAAAACTTTTTTGACAAGTTCAGCATCAGTATAGATTTTATCCAAAGTAAAGCATTCATTTGTGATACTCATTATCATGCATAAAAAGATTTTCATAATCAGTAATCAATCTCCTAAGTCTAGTCTTTTTGACAGTGTCAGTTCCTTCATTCTTAACTTGGAGTCTGTCCTATGCATCTTTAGTTGTTTCACAGTTGGCTATATTTTTCATTTGGCCAATGTTCACAGTGTTAAAGGGTGCATGAAGAGCTTTAGAGTTGAAATTTGACTCTTCCATCTCAGCTTTAGTCCATTGATCAAAGGGCTTTCCCCTGCTACTACCTTCTACACCTACAACTTATGGTTCTTTCCAACCAACAACACAAGCATTCCAAGCCCTTTCATCAATGGATTTTAAGAAGGTTTTCATCCTAGGTCTCCAGAAGGAAAAACTAGTTTCCTCCAATAATGGTGGTCTATGAGTAGATCCACCTTCAGCAAAGAAACTCATAGTGACAGAATAGAAAATGTGGTCACACAAAAGAGGTGATCACATAGAGCAAAAACGAACTGATATGCTCAACCAGACATGAGAAAGGAATTTACAAACAAGAAGGGATGAATTGAAATAATTTTTCAGAACAGGCTCTAATACCAATTGTAAGTTTTAAGGGGATTACCAAGTGATTAAAACTTATGCGGAATGGGTTGCTTGTTCAATTTAGTGCAAGTGAGTTGCGAATGACTGAATTAAAACATACATAAAAACAAGTAAAGAACACACTCATTTTTACATGGTTCGGCTTCAAGCCTACATCCAGGGGACCATGTCCAGAGTAGCAAATTCACTATGAAATACTTATGAGTTCAATTACAAAGCAAGATAACCAAAAGTTGTAAAACACTCCATGTTTTCTACACAACGATTATATCTTCTTTGATCGAACTTCAAGCCATCACAGCAAGCTTCACATGCATAGCAACATCATGTTGAAGAAGAGCTCCTTTCAAGCATCAACAATGAAGATAGGACAGTAGCTTACACTCAAGCTCTCGTCACAAGGAAAACAACATCCAAAAGATCTCACACAAGAATAAGTGATGAGGGTAATTCTAAGCTACCAAAGCATAGTAAGAAACCTTAACAAAAACAAAAACCTCAAAGAATATTCAAGAAGGCAAAACAATGTAATCAGGTTTCTTAAGAAAATAGAAAACAAAACAGGAGAATATAAAGAGATCAACACGTTAAGGGTTAGGGGACAAAAAAGTTAAACTTTAACTTTTATGTCTTTCTTTTTGCACAAGACATTTTGGGACCATAGACAAAAGAATTATTCATTTTCTTACACAGTGATTAAATAGGGGACAAGTGTAAATAATAAGACAGAAAATCAATCAAGGAATAATTCAGTCCAAAAGTGAAAATAAGTGCGTGAAGTGTGATTTGAGGAAAAATATCTGCCAGAAATGTTGTGAACACACATAGGCTAAAGTACTCACACTTGTGAAGGTGGTTACCTTTAGAAGTGTGTGCACAATGATAAAAGATCAATAATAGGCAGGATACAAAATTAGGATCATAAGATGACAAAAACACTAACACACTACATAAGTTATCTCATATCTTCTCTTGCAAAGAAAATGTGATGTTACTGTTCAGTGTTACTGTAAGTCATTTTTTTTTGTAGTGGGTGAAACAAATAGCAAAATGAAGAGAAAGAGGAAAACGACGGCCCGTTAGAGCATGTTGAAGGTACCCGCCACGCCTTTCTACCATTTTCAGTCGATCCTCATTCGCCACCTGCACTTAATTTTCAATTTTTTATCTTGGGCTTCAATTAATTTCAGAGCTGGAGATCGAGATTCACCAACAAACAAGTCTAGGTTCTGTTTCAAATGAAATAGAAAAGGAATTGGGCGTTTTTACATTTACTTAGAACTAATAATAGTTCCTCCCTAATTAGTTTTCCAAATTTCATCCCTAAAAGAGCATTTTTCACAATCGATGACAAAATCATATTTTGTCCCTAATAAGTTTTCAAATTTTGTACAATTAGAGATAAAAAATTTCGTCCCAGAGAAAACTGGTTTTTATCTACAAAAATTTTTGTCCAAAAATAATAAATTTCATCCCATGATGATTTTCCTCCATATTATTTCATTCTTCCCTCCAAATGGCATTGTTGGCAGGGGGTGCAAATTGAGTGCTAAGCATTTTTTGATGAAATTTCAATTTCATCCCCTAAAATGACAATTCCGAGACAAAACTGAATTTGCCCCTAGATTAAACATTTGTTGTAGTTCCAAATTTTGTCCCTAAAAATATATTTTTCACAATCTAGGACAAAATTTCGTCCCTAATAAGTTTTATAAATTTTGTACAAATAGAGCTAGAAAAATTTCGTCGCAGAAAAAAAATATTTTTAGCTACAAAATTTTTCATCCAAAAGTAATAAATTTCATCCCATAATGATTTCCGTCCATATTATTTCATCATTCCCTCCAAATGGCATTGTTGGCTGGGGGTAGTAAAGTGAGTGCTAAGCATTTTTTGACGAAATTTCAATTTCATCCCCTAAAATGACAAATCTGGGACAAAACTGAATATGTCCCTAAATTAAACATTTGTTGTAGTTCCAAATTTCATCCCTAAAAATGTATTTTTCACAATCTAGGACAAAATCATATTTAATCCCTAATAAGTTTTCTAAATTTTGTACAACTAGAGACAGAACTTCATCCCAGAAAAAAAAAATAAAAAAGTTTTTAGCTACAAAACTTTTGGTCCAAAATAATAAATTTCGTCCCTAAAAATTGTATTTTTACAATTGAGGATAAAATCATATTTCATCTTTAATAAGTTTTCTAAATTTTGTACAATTAGAGACAAAAAATTTCGTCCCAAAAAAAATAAGGTTTTTAACTACAAAATTTTTTGTCCAAAAATAGTAAATTTCATCTAGAATGATTTCCCTCCATATTATTTCATCCTTCCCTCCAAATGGCATTCTTGGGACGGGGTGGAATTTGAGTATTAAGCATTTTGTGACGAAATTATAATTTCATCCCCTAAAATGACCATTATGGGATGTAACTAAATTCGTCCCCAAATGAAAAGTTTGTTGTAGTGACCGTTGCAATGATCAAGAATTAATTGCCTTTGGTTGCCAAGAAGGAGAGGAAAATAAGGGATTGCCACACGGCAATTGGTCCTCTCTCAGCAATTTTTTTCCGGCAGTCTTTTAGCAAGATCTTCCAACCTGATCTGTACATTCCGCAAGTCCTTAGCCTTTCTCTCCCAACCTTTATAGCTAGTATTCCAATTGATAGGTGGCCCAATAGCCACCAGGACGTAAAACTCGATCTATCTCCATTAGGTAAAGCCCATCTAAACATGAATTTTGAATTAGCAAAGATTAAAAACAAGAGAGGAATTCACAAGAAAGGTAATAGCTTCTTAGAATGTATGAAATTTCAGCGAATGGAGAATTTTAACATATGCATATACAAAATGATTTAATTTAACACTAAATTTAGGCTCTAGTCTACTTATTATAGAAACAATTTTGGGATTTTCAATACAATTAGATTTTCCGATCTTACTGATAGCTCAAGTTTAGCAACAACAGTCGACTTCAAAGACCATAGAAGAAAAAATTGGAGAAATGTCATTTTTTTAGTAATTGATAAACTAATCATACATCCTAATCTGAAGATTCAAGAAAGAGTACCATAATTGGTCCATGGCACAAGGCACCGAGCACAATGTTCCAAATCAAAAGATCTTGACGGATATGGCAGCGGATAGGTCCTTAGAATACCGAGCATAGCTGGAAGCCCTCTTTCCAAGGCAAATTGTACTTGAGCTTCATGTATATCCCTGGGCACAATTGACATTGTCAAGATGTCATAATCCATTAAAGCGGCTCCAAAGCTAGCAACCTGAGGAAAAGGTCAAAGTTACATAAATACAATTCAAATAATCGTTACTACTAGTTCAGTTGATTGGATCTATTGGAGTTGCACAAGAGGTCCCACACAGTAGGGGGGGAAGGATCTAGTTAATCTTATTCTTTCTATCTTAACACTTCCTAAAAAGTTGAATTTATATTGAAATCCCTTCCGAAACTAGATAACTAATACTGAAAACCGTCTTTACATTGGATGCATTACAGCTTAGATGATCCTCAATAATACTGATGCTCTACAGATCACAAATAAGGTGAAAATGAGTCGCTCTACAGATTCCAATCAGCCAAAAAACATTCAGGTAAGCAACATTGAACCAAACCCAGAGTTTGTTTCTCTGCACTAAGAACAATTCTAAAATGAGAATAATTGAAATATCAACAGATTTTAACACTATTAAAAAAAATTTGAGTCTAATTTCTACTTCTAAAACAAACAAAACAAACATTTTTACTAGTAGTTCTAGTTCATTAGTATTCATGCCAAAATAAAAGAGAACCAACAAAATGAATGTTAAGGAGTTACCATAAAAGAAATTTTCTAGCAATCAAATCAGCCAAAATAAAACTTGAAATTTCTATAAAACTCACCCCACATCCAACATCAAGAACAGTTATTATCTTTCCAGATTTCAAAGGCACAACCTTCTTGATCAAATCAACATAACCCTTTACTCCCAGTTTAAAAGAAGTGCCACCACCAGGAAAAACAAAACGATCACCTTCTAACCGAACCCAGTTCTGAGATTTCTTAAACACAGACAGCTTCTTGAAAGGCACATTATTGAACCAAGCATAGTCTTTGCTCTTTGGCCACTCAAAAGGCCTTCTATAACCTACAGGCTTTGGTACCAAACACTTCACTCTTCTTCTGGGGCAATGCCTCTCTCTGTAAAAGAACCTTTCCACACTGAAGTCCTTTTCCAGTGAAGGGTCATGGCAAGGCAGGTAGTTGGTGAAGTTGTTGGGACAAAACTCAAATAAAAATGGAAGCTTTTGTGAAGATTGTGGAGGAAGAGTCAGAGTGTGGAGTGGAAGCTTAACGTTGGCCAATTGCTTATAACAGATAACAAGGTGTTTTTTACGTTCTTTAATCTTGTAAAAGGTCTTCCTTTCTCCTTCTCTACGTCCTCCTTTCTTCTGTTTACCTTACTCCTAATTTCTTCTCCTCCTCTCTCTTCCTTTCTTTTCTTTTTATTTCCCCTCCTCTCTTCTCATTCTCTCTATCATAAAAAAATAAATAAATAAATGAAAAGGAAAGGTGAAAAGGAAGGAAGAAAGGAAAGAGAAAGAATAAAACGTACCTGAAAACAATGTAGTGATGGAGGAGGAAAGGTGTAGTTTGCTTTAGAAAAAGCTTACAAAGAAAGAGAGGAGAAAATAAAATTAAAATGTATTAAGTTTGGTAAGAATACATAACTGCCCTCACTTATCTTGACTTGAATATGAGCATCATCATGTCTATATATTATTGTAACCCCATATACATATAACTTTTAATATACAAAAATTATCAGGCACAGATTTAGTTTCAAATAGCAATATCTGCAATCTAATAAGCTATCTATGCTTCTGGTACCCTGCTACTAGTATATGGCGACAAAGGGTGAGTGTCCTATTCTGCATTGTCAACCAACAGTATCTTCTCAGGATTAAAGGGTCCATTTTCACTGTGTAAAATCTTGCCATTTAATCTCATTCTATCTGTCATGTCTTTCACCTTCACTATCATATCCACATGATCTCTTATTATTATAGCTCCTTCCGGGCGAAGAATTCGATACATCTCGAGAAGAATATCAACAATATCACACCTGCACATAATCAACTCTAGTAAGAAATATATCTATATATGAACTTTCACTTGCATCCATGTCATCTATATCATGTGTCTTTGTATTCCAGAAATTGCAGTAGCTCATCAGAGTAGTCAAATCGAGAGAGCGTGAAATAAATGGAAATCAGGGTATTAAAGAAAAGAAACTAAGAAATTAAGTAGCAATATATAAGTTAACATTCAGACAACATCTTATTCATGTAAATGTGGGGAGGCTTTTGCAACTTAACCTTTGTAGCAATTTATCTACAATATAAAACAGCAGGCTTTGCAAACATTCTCATTCCAGAAATAGTAACAGGGTTTACACATTTCTATCTAGTTTCATACTTAGCTCAAACCTTAGGAAAAATAAGTTCTTCAACCGCAACCCCAAAAGGATGATGAATAAGAGCAAACTTAAGTAGTTTGCGGATAGATATAATCATCAAGATATCCAATGCATGTCTTTTAGTCTGACAGTTTTCGCTTTCGGATTCAATAGCATTATCACACAGAGAACCATTCAAAGGTAAAACAAGAATAATATATTTCCGCTAAAAAGGCAAGATGCAGCAAAGAAACATCAGAGAATGTAATTTTATAAGACAACTGCCAATAAGGTTATGAAATACTTACTTGTGCATATACAAGCTAAATATACCATAGGCATGTATCAAATCGTAAGTTCTAGGGTACGTTGAAAAGGCCTCACACCTGCGAGCAAGCAGAGTTGAATAATCCATAAATCAATTTTCAATTAATTTAAAAATAGTAGACAATGTAAAATGCACTTCAATTTGCGGTAAAGACACCACTTGGTCTTCAAAAAATATAAATCAATGAAGTCAAATGGTGACATACGAAATACAAACAATTTGTGGCATAGCTTTCTCTTCTTACAAGTGCAACTAGTGAGCCTCTAGTTAATGTGAAATATAAGATCACATGTCATCAAATTCCAAACAAGTTATGCAGCTAAGTAGTTACAACTGAATATAATGTTACTAGGCTTCTAGTGAAACTTTATTTACCGACTTGAGAACAACATTAGTAAAAGCAGGTTGAAGATAAAATAGGAAAGAAAAATTGAGCAGAAGATTCCATGTTAGTCTTACCAATCCATGTAGGTTCCAATAAGACCACGCTCATACAAAACTCCAAGTGTATTTTGTTTTCCATCATAAGGAACCACATTCATTACCCAAACTGGATAATTGGCCAGCGCAGCTGCAAACCCCCCTAACCCAGCATTCATGTCCATTACATTTCTAGTTTTACCAGAAGCAAGAGACTTAAGTATAATTCCATAGTAGGAAATTCTCTTTTTCCATAACTGGTTATTTTTATCAAAGGCCTTAACTGTTAGGCCTTTAATAATCCCACTTCTAATTCGAGGTGGAGCCCTATTCAACCTTTTAGGCCAACTCTCAAGAGCACCTCCAGATATATTGTGGATATCTTTAACATTTGGAAGAGGAGTAATGCATGGATCCATCTTCTTGTACCTGTTGAAGAATTCATAAACAACACAAATAGACAGAGGATAATTATCAGAAAAGTTAGGAACTTACATTGGCACATGAAAATTGTGCTATAATAATACAACATCAAGGAGATTCTAGAGGTTATGCATTGCATAAATTTTCTGCTATCATCTCTTGCAAAGAAAATGTTATGTTATATACATTCATAAATGGTAATCGAGAATTTGCAATGATTAGTACAACCTAACAGCCAATTCGGAAACCAGTAACCATATCACTTTCCTTGATAACCAGAATAAGTGTAATGAAGGTACTAACCAAACATCATCAGGATCAGTTGTAGCACAAAATTGTCCTGATCTCCGAACCTTTGATTTCCGGATGCAGTGCACATGATTAGTAGGCTTTTGCCACACCGCAATTGGTCCTCTCTCAGCAATTTTTTTCCAGCACAATCTCTTAGCAAGATCTTCCAAACTGATCTGCTCATTCTGCAAGTCCTTAGCCTCTCTCTCCCATCCTTTGTAGCTAGTCTTCCAACTGATAGGTGGTCCAGATAACACCCAATAGCCACCCGGACGTAAAACTCGATCTATCTCCATCAAGTAAAGCCCATCTAAACATATGAATTTGAATTAGCAAAAGATTAAGAACAGAAAGGAATACAAAAGATAGATAATAGCTTCTTTCGACTGTATGAATTTTCTGTGAGGTTAGAATTTTAACACTACATACATACAAAATGATTTGATTTCACACTAAATTTTGGCTCTAGTCTACTTATTATAGAAACGATTTTGGGTTTTTCAAAGATCATTTTACAATAAGATTATCTGCCATCTACTCATACTGATAGCTAACTTTTAGCAGCACCACTGGACTTCAAAGACCATAGAAGAAACCATGGAGAAACATCCTTTTTAACAATTGGTAATCATACATCCTTATCAGAAGATTCAAGCAAGAGTATACCATCACTGCTCCACGGCACAAGGCACCGAGAGCAATGTGCCATATCAAAAGATCTTGATGGATATGGAAGTCGATAGGTGCTTAGTATACCAAGCATCGCTGGAAGTCACCTTTCCAGGGCAAACTGTACTTGAGCTTCATGTATATCCCTGGGCGCAATTGACATTGTCAAGATGTCATAATTCATTAAAGCGGCTCCAAAGCTTGCAACCTGAGGAGAATGTAAAAACGAACATAGTTTGTCAAAAGTTTCAGCAGGGTTATGTTTGCAGTAGTTTGTCAGAAGTTTCAGCAGGGTTATGTTTGCAGCTGTTAATGATACTGATGCTTTACAGATAGCAAATTATGTGTAACAAATGCTCTATGGATTGCAAATTAGTTGAAAATTATTTGAGTAAGAAACCTTGAACCAAACCCAGAATTAGTTTCTCAGCACCAAGAACCCAAATTCTGTAATGGGAAAGCAACTGAAATAGGAACAGATTCTAACTACTTTTCTGCACACTGTCATAAAACCTCTGGGTCTAATTTCCAATTCTAAAACAAACAAAGTAGTTCTAATTCCCTATCCAAGCTTGCACTATTGTTATTAAATTTACCCTCCAAATAAAGTAATAATCAAGTAAATAATTGAAATTTCTAGCAATCAAAACAGGAAAAATAAAACTTGAAATTTCTATCAAACTCACCCCACATCCAATATCGAGAGCAGTTCTTAGCTTTCCAGATTTCAAAGGCACGACCTTCTTGATCAAATCAACATAACCCTTTGCTCCCATTGGAAAAGAAGTGCCACCACCAGGAAAAAACAAACGATCACCTTCTAATCGAACCCAATTCTGAGATTTCTTGGACACAGTCAGCTTCTTGAAAGGCACATTCCTGAACCAAGCATAGTCTTTGCTCTTTGGCCACTCAAAAGGCCTCT
Organism: Pistacia vera; assembly: GCF_008641045.1. NCBI lineage: Eukaryota > Viridiplantae > Streptophyta > Magnoliopsida > Sapindales > Anacardiaceae > Pistacia > Pistacia vera. The sequence continues at coordinate 139,642 of NW_022196245.1, forward strand.
TATAACCAACAGGCTTTGGTACCAAACACTTCACTCTCCTTCCAGGGCAATGCCTCTCTCTGTGAAAGAACCTTTCAACACTGAAGTTCTTTTCCAGTGAAGGGTCATGGCAAGGCAGGTAGTTGGTGAAGCTGTTGGGACAAAACTTAAACAAAAATGGAAGCTTTTTTGAAGATTGTTGAGGAAGAGTGAGAGTGTGGAGTGGCTCAAAGTGAAGGGGAGGAGAAATGGGGAGGTGGGTTGTGGAATTAAGCTGCAAACAGTGTGAGGGATGGGGTAGAACTTGAAGGGGAGCTGCAGAGTGAGAGAAGACGTGTGTGTAAGAGCCAAGAAAGTAGGAAAGAGAAATAAGAATGGTGATGAGAAAGAGCTTAACAAGAAGTGCTGCCATTTGGAGATTTGCTTCTTTTGGTTATGTAAAATTTTGGAGGTCCAATGGTGTTGGACATGTGAATAAGGTAAGCATTGTTTTGAAGAGAAGTTCAGTTCCGAGGATAATCTGGGGACGGTAAAACCGTAAAAGTATGAGTAAAGGTCTTCAAAAATATCTTGGTGACGACTGACGAGCTTTATATTATTGTAACCCCATATACATATAACTTTTAATATACAAAAATTATCAGGCACAGATTTAGTTTCAAATAGCAATATCTGCAATCTAATAAGCTATCTATGCTTCTGGTACCCTGCTACTAGTATATGGCGACAAAGGGTGAGTGTCCTATTCTGCATTGTCAACCAACAGTATCTTCTCAGGATTAAAGGGTCCATTTTCACTGTGTAAAATCTTGCCATTTAATCTCATTCTATCTGTCATGTCTTTCACCTTCACTATCATATCCACATGATCTCTTATTATTATAGCTCCTTCCGGGCGAAGAATTCGATACATCTCGAGAAGAATATCAACAATATCACACCTGCACATAATCAACTCTAGTAAGAAATATATCTATATATGAACTTTCACTTGCATCCATGTCATCTATATCATGTGTCTTTGTATTCCAGAAATTGCAGTAGCTCATCAGAGTAGTCAAATCGAGAGAGCGTGAAATAAATGGAAATCAGGGTATTAAAGAAAAGAAACTAAGAAATTAAGTAGCAATATATAAGTTAACATTCAGACAACATCTTATTCATGTAAATGTGGGGAGGCTTTTGCAACTTAACCTTTGTAGCAATTTATCTACAATATAAAACAGCAGGCTTTGCAAACATTCTCATTCCAGAAATAGTAACAGGGTTTACACATTTCTATCTAGTTTCATACTTAGCTCAAACCTTAGGAAAAATAAGTTCTTCAACCGCAACCCCAAAAGGATGATGAATAAGAGCAAACTTAAGTAGTTTGCGGATAGATATAATCATCAAGATATCCAATGCATGTCTTTTAGTCTGACAGTTTTCGCTTTCGGATTCAATAGCATTATCACACAGAGAACCATTCAAAGGTAAAACAAGAATAATATATTTCCGCTAAAAAGGCAAGATGCAGCAAAGAAACATCAGAGAATGTAATTTTATAAGACAACTGCCAATAAGGTTATGAAATACTTACTTGTGCATATACAAGCTAAATATACCATAGGCATGTATCAAATCGTAAGTTCTAGGGTACGTTGAAAAGGCCTCACACCTGCGAGCAAGCAGAGTTGAATAATCCATAAATCAATTTTCAATTAATTTAAAAATAGTAGACAATGTAAAATGCACTTCAATTTGCGGTAAAGACACCACTTGGTCTTCAAAAAATATAAATCAATGAAGTCAAATGGTGACATACGAAATACAAACAATTTGTGGCATAGCTTTCTCTTCTTACAAGTGCAACTAGTGAGCCTCTAGTTAATGTGAAATATAAGATCACATGTCATCAAATTCCAAACAAGTTATGCAGCTAAGTAGTTACAACTGAATATAATGTTACTAGGCTTCTAGTGAAACTTTATTTACCGACTTGAGAACAACATTAGTAAAAGCAGGTTGAAGATAAAATAGGAAAGAAAAATTGAGCAGAAGATTCCATGTTAGTCTTACCAATCCATGTAGGTTCCAATAAGACCACGCTCATACAAAACTCCAAGTGTATTTTGTTTTCCATCATAAGGAACCACATTCATTACCCAAACTGGATAATTGGCCAGCGCAGCTGCAAACCCCCCTAACCCAGCATTCATGTCCATTACATTTCTAGTTTTACCAGAAGCAAGAGACTTAAGTATAATTCCATAGTAGGAAATTCTCTTTTTCCATAACTGGTTATTTTTATCAAAGGCCTTAACTGTTAGGCCTTTAATAATCCCACTTCTAATTCGAGGTGGAGCCCTATTCAACCTTTTAGGCCAACTCTCAAGAGCACCTCCAGATATATTGTGGATATCTTTAACATTTGGAAGAGGAGTAATGCATGGATCCATCTTCTTGTACCTGTTGAAGAATTCATAAACAACACAAATAGACAGAGGATAATTATCAGAAAAGTTAGGAACTTACATTGGCACATGAAAATTGTGCTATAATAATACAACATCAAGGAGATTCTAGAGGTTATGCATTGCATAAATTTTCTGCTATCATCTCTTGCAAAGAAAATGTTATGTTATATACATTCATAAATGGTAATCGAGAATTTGCAATGATTAGTACAACCTAACAGCCAATTCGGAAACCAGTAACCATATCACTTTCCTTGATAACCAGAATAAGTGTAATGAAGGTACTAACCAAACATCATCAGGATCAGTTGTAGCACAAAATTGTCCTGATCTCCGAACCTTTGATTTCCGGATGCAGTGCACATGATTAGTAGGCTTTTGCCACACCGCAATTGGTCCTCTCTCAGCAATTTTTTTCCAGCACAATCTCTTAGCAAGATCTTCCAAACTGATCTGCTCATTCTGCAAGTCCTTAGCCTCTCTCTCCCATCCTTTGTAGCTAGTCTTCCAACTGATAGGTGGTCCAGATAACACCCAATAGCCACCCGGACGTAAAACTCGATCTATCTCCATCAAGTAAAGCCCATCTAAACATATGAATTTGAATTAGCAAAAGATTAAGAACAGAAAGGAATACAAAAGATAGATAATAGCTTCTTTCGACTGTATGAATTTTCTGTGAGGTTAGAATTTTAACACTACATACATACAAAATGATTTGATTTCACACTAAATTTTGGCTCTAGTCTACTTATTATAGAAACGATTTTGGGTTTTTCAAAGATCATTTTACAATAAGATTATCTGCCATCTACTCATACTGATAGCTAACTTTTAGCAGCACCACTGGACTTCAAAGACCATAGAAGAAACCATGGAGAAACATCCTTTTTAACAATTGGTAATCATACATCCTTATCAGAAGATTCAAGCAAGAGTATACCATCACTGCTCCACGGCACAAGGCACCGAGAGCAATGTGCCATATCAAAAGATCTTGATGGATATGGAAGTCGATAGGTGCTTAGTATACCAAGCATCGCTGGAAGTCACCTTTCCAGGGCAAACTGTACTTGAGCTTCATGTATATCCCTGGGCGCAATTGACATTGTCAAGATGTCATAATTCATTAAAGCGGCTCCAAAGCTTGCAACCTGAGGAGAATGTAAAAACGAACATAGTTTGTCAAAAGTTTCAGCAGGGTTATGTTTGCAGTAGTTTGTCAGAAGTTTCAGCAGGGTTATGTTTGCAGCTGTTAATGATACTGATGCTTTACAGATAGCAAATTATGTGTAACAAATGCTCTATGGATTGCAAATTAGTTGAAAATTATTTGAGTAAGAAACCTTGAACCAAACCCAGAATTAGTTTCTCAGCACCAAGAACCCAAATTCTGTAATGGGAAAGCAACTGAAATAGGAACAGATTCTAACTACTTTTCTGCACACTGTCATAAAACCTCTGGGTCTAATTTCCAATTCTAAAACAAACAAAGTAGTTCTAATTCCCTATCCAAGCTTGCACTATTGTTATTAAATTTACCCTCCAAATAAAGTAATAATCAAGTAAATAATTGAAATTTCTAGCAATCAAAACAGGAAAAATAAAACTTGAAATTTCTATCAAACTCACCCCACATCCAATATCGAGAGCAGTTCTTAGCTTTCCAGATTTCAAAGGCACGACCTTCTTGATCAAATCAACATAACCCTTTGCTCCCATTGGAAAAGAAGTGCCACCACCAGGAAAAAACAAACGATCACCTTCTAATCGAACCCAATTCTGAGATTTCTTGGACACAGTCAGCTTCTTGAAAGGCACATTCCTGAACCAAGCATAGTCTTTGCTCTTTGGCCACTCAAAAGGCCTCTTATAACCAACAGGCTTTGGTACCAAACACTTCACTCTCCTTCCAGGGCAATGCCTCTCTCTGTGAAAGAACCTTTCAACACTGAAGTTCTTTTCCAGTGAAGGGTCATGGCAAGGCAGGTAGTTGGTGAAGCTGTTGGGACAAAACTTAAACAAAAATGGAAGCTTTTTTGAAGATTGTTGAGGAAGAGTGAGAGTGTGGAGTGGCTCAAAGTGAAGGGGAGGAGAAATGGGGAGGTGGGTTGTGGAATTAAGCTGCAAACAGTGTGAGGGATGTGGTAGAACTTGAAGGGGAGCTGCAGAGTGAGAGAAGACGTGTGTGTAAGAGCCAAGAAAGTAGGAAAGAGAAATAAGAATGGTGATGAGAAAGAGCTTAACAAGAAGTGCTGCCATTTGGAGATTTGCTTCTTTTGGTTATGTAAAATTTTGGAGGTCCAATGGTGTTGGACATGTGAATAAGGTAAGCATTGTTTTGAAGAGAAGTTCAGTTCCGAGGATAATCTGGGGACGGTAAAACCGTAAAAGTATGAGTAAAGGTCTTCAAAAATATCTTGGTGACGACTGACGAGGGTCTCTCTCTCTCTCTCTCTCTGCCCTTTAGACTCTCTTCTCTGCTTATGCTGTTCCTTTTTTGACTTTTCTTTGGGAAATTATTGCAAGAGTTACAAAAGCGGGAGATTTTCATATTCTGCCACGAGGTTTATCGTTGAGTTAATATTCAATTCATGACATTTTTCATTTTTCAAGAAATCATGAAAACCTGTCCTCAAGGCTCAAGCCCTAACTTCATAGAAGAAACATTTATGATTTAACTAATGTCCAAGGATATTAAACTAGTAAGTTTATAGAAATTTCAGATTTAGCTTATCACATACCTCCCCTAAGGTTTCAGCTTTTCTCAAATTACCACCATATGTTTCAGAAACTCTCAAAAACATCCTTACGAAATTAAAGTGAAAGGGCAATTCTAAAAGAAAACCAACAACCTGCGGGGGCATCACTTCCCACCCTCCTACAACCCAACTGCCGCAACACCTTGCCTGCACAACCAGCCCCAACCTTGTAAAATCCATCATCCCCGCACTACGCAACCCAATGCAAACTTCTCCCCTTCAAATACAACGAAAATCGCAAACTCAGAATTGTTGATAGTCGCCGGAAAAGAAGAAGAGAAGCCACCCATTGCAAGCAGCGGTGTGGGCATGTCAGATTTTAATGACTTGTGAAAAAAAGTCTTTCTTTCCTTCCCGAAAGCGTAGAATAATTATTCTAACCCCGAAAGCGGTTTATAATCTCCTAAGTGCGAAAGCAATTCGTTAACGAAGGCTATAACGGCTTATAAAAGACAATCTCCTTTATAAGAGTGAAGTGGAGGAGCAAGAAGCCCAGACCAGAATGAGAAAGAGAAGTCGAAAAACCTTGCAAGACTCTTTTCTGGGAAGGACGAAAGTGCGACGGACGGGAGAGACAGTTTTGTTTGAAAGTTTCTTCCTTGAGTTAAATTACTCTCAAAATAAATAAATATTAATATATAAGAATAAAATGATAATATATTTTATGTAGAATAAATTTGCGAATTGCCATTAGGAAACGTTATAGAGGGGGGTATCTGAGGAAGTGGAAACCAGAGGGAGGTTTCTAGTCAATTTAGTAAATTTTTTACAATATGGTAGTAATTTGAGAAAGGCTGAAACCTCAGCGAAGGTATTTGCCAAGAAACCTCAAATTCGTTGCACTTTTATAATCAATTAACTAAAGCTTAGGGGTATTTTAGGAAAATCCTCTCTACATGAGTATATGTCTAGAACAAAAGCTTTTAAAAAAAAAAACAAAATTGATTCTTATGTTTTTTAAGGGAGAAAAATATAAACACTGAAGCAGATTGAGAAAGTGATATACAGCTAGAATAAATACGTTTTTTAACAAGTTACCCCATATAGACTAATGTAACTGGTAGAATTAATAGTGTTTTTAATCAACTTATCTCATATTAAATTAATATATTGGTAAGTCCACATATTATTAAGCTTTTAAAGAGATAATAACTAACATAGTATTAGAGCCAAAAAAATTAATTTTGAATCCTCACAATCAATTAAATTAAGAAAAATGAAAAAGATATAACTTGCCCTTAAAATCCTTCATAGGCCTCAAATATAAAAGTGTGGAGAAAAGAATTAATTGAATAGAAAAAAAAAAAATACTGAAAAGAGACGGTTACAGTGAGGAGGTGCAGTGGAAAGGTGGGGTAGGTTAGTCGTGATCTTGCTTAAGGGCACCACATGGCCTGCAAGGCCACAATTGCGATCTTGCTTAAGGTTGTCGATGTGGCCTTCCACATCGGGCCTAGCTTGAGTCGTCAATTGGCTTCCACCCATCACGGCTTTGCTTTAGGTCGTGGAGGGGCAGGTTGCTTGGCAGGGGGACAAGTCTATAATTGAAGTATGAAGGAGTCAAATAAATGATTTTTAGGACTAGAAAGATATGATGGATCATGAATTGTGTAGTTACAACTACATTTAACACATTTATTAAAACTTATAACTATAATTATTATTGGTATACCTAAAAAAATCAAGGTGACGTAAGCTTACATCAGCGAATACCAATCAGAGTTAAGATGGTTGACATCGCTCAAAATCTGTCATGGTCCAGATAGAGAGAAATACGGTTGTCACCAACTAGCATGCTCTAGCTTTGTTTATGAATGAATGAGGTTTGCATACTTGTCTAAGCCCCATATAATTTAAGGATATTTCATAAGTTATCACCAATGGGATAAAAGGAAGGACTTACACGGCACCTACCCACTTACAAACAAATTGTAATCATTACCTTGAACTCAGGGCTATAAATAGATGACTCTCCTCACAAAATCGGATCTCTGATTTTCATTAAAATAAATAGCAAAGACAATCTACGAAAAAATGATTGGTTTAATACTCTCTCTGAATACAAACTCTTGTAATTTTGTTCGCAGTTCACGACCTTGTAAATTGTCTAATAATCAATAACACACATATAAAAGAAATAATGAATGTAAGAATCGCTTTAAGAATCTGAACCACTATAAAATTCTTACTATCTCATTTACTATTAAGTCTTTGCATTCACTATGCCTAGCCTAAATCTCGTATTAAATACGTGTAATTTCTAAGAGTGTTTAACACTTTACACGTGCTTAACACTTTACACGTGCGAGGTCTTGGTGTTAAAATCAAGCATCAACCAATTATTCACTTAAAATTAATATTTGATTATAAAAGATATGACATTAATTTATACCATATATTTAGATGATATCAGATTAATTAAATTAGCACAGAGATTAAAGTAACACTATTCTCAATATAATATAAATAATTTACTAAAGCATCATGTATCATTTATAATAAGGCTCTAAATGAAGCCGAAAATAGATTTTTATTGAATATGATATAATATATATATATATATATATATATAATATATATATATATATATATATATTATATATATATATATTATATATATAATATATATAAAGCCGAATACCCCTCTTGGTTGATCGACACGTGCACATTTTGAACTCATTTTGGGGATTTAGAATTTCCATTTTGACACATAGATTTGTGCTGTCATGTGGTTGAATTTATTGATGATGATGTGGACAGATATTAATTGTTCATTGGTATTCAAATCCAAAGATAAAAGCATACCTGTTTGAGTGGCACGTAAGACATTTTTTTTTTTTTTTTTTTTTTGAGCTCTAGAATTGCTCTCTCTTGCCACGTTGGATGTATGGTTAATGGATATTAATGCACTGCATTGATATTCCAAATGTTCATATCAACCCAAACTTTTTCTGATTAGGTTAATGAGATATTAATGCACTGCATTGGGATTCCAAAGGTATCTCATCTGATTTCATTACGTAGTACATTACCCAAACTTTTCTTGATTAGGTTTAATAAGATTTAATGCACTGCATTGGTATTCCGAAGGTTCATATCATTAGGATTGCTATTAATAATATATAGGTGCATTGTATTGACATTGCAAATTTTATTGTATTCAATTCGTATTTAATTGTGTGGCATTCGAAATGTCTAAATAAGTGGTTAAAAATGGCGGTATGTCAGTTGTGTATTATCGCAATATTTAGTTGATGCATAATACGTCCAATCTTTTATTAATTGTTTATAGGACATGTTAGTTTGTGTCAAAATACGTCTGTTCTTCATGATTTTGTTAATCGATGATTTTTTATTTATTTATGTTTTTGTTGTGTTTACAAGTCAAAGATTCATGAATTGGCATTAATAAAGGCAGATGTCTAATTGACATTGTAAATAAGTTGTTATTTGATTCATTCTTCTAAACTATAAGTAATCTTATAACTATTTAATATGAAAAGTAAGTATATCTCCTAAGTATCTTAATGGTTATTATTTGATTGAATGATTGTTTTTGTTCGGTCAATCTATTTGAATGAAATTGTGTTAGTCATGTGCGAACGGTAAGTGTATTCCTTAACAATTTTAATATGAAAATTAATTAATTTTGTTGATTTCGTTTTCAGGAAACAGTTGTTATACGAATGAATAATTGTCCTAACAATCTAATATGAAGATCGATTAAATTTTGTTATGTTTGTTTTAAGGAAATGTTTATGTACTTTACTAAGATCAAATCGAGGGTGATCTTATTGTCAGCTGAACTATAAGTATGTGTCAATCTATATTAGTAGAAACAGTTCATTTGTCTGAATTGCTTTCTATAAAAACATCATGTATTTTAATTTGTCATATGAATGATTAATTGTTCATGTCCTACTGATGTGCAAATATATATGTTAAATGAATTAATTTTGGCTGATTTGTTTTCCAATTAATAAGTATTATTTAAAATATTTATTATTAGTCATAATATGATAATCCCTTAAATTTGGGTTAAATAAACTATTCATTTTATCATCACATACATTTCAGTTTCTACTAAATAGTCGGTAGTAAATTGAACATAACTTGCTTAATAAAATCCAAATGTGAGAGGATTGAATCTTTAGAAACTAGACATACATTGCTTAATTTGATATATTGTACACTTAATTTGGATAACTGTAGCCCCATGCCAAACTATTACTTTTTCATCACACACATTCTGGCTTCTATTGAACAGTCAGTAGTAAATTGACCATAACTTGCTCAATAAAATCCAAATGATGAGAGGTTAAATATTAGAAACTAGACAAAATAGGGATCTAAATTGATTTATTATACAATTATTTGGATAACTGTAACTCACTTCGAACATTCTTTTATCATCAAACACATTTTGGTTTCCCCTGTTCTCGATTTTCATTGGACAGTCAGTAGTAATTGCATACCATGCTCAATAAGCATCCAATTGATGAGTGGTTTAAATTTTTGAAAACTAGATAGATAGGAAATTAATTTGATATATTATAAGCTTAATTTGGATAATTATAGCCCTACTTTCGAACCATTCCTTTTATCATCACATACACTTCGGTTTTCACTGAATATTCAGTAGTAAATTGACCATAACTGCTCAATAAAACTCCAATTGATGAGAGGTTTGAATCTTTAGAAACTACACAGCAAATGATTTAATTTGATATATTATACGCTTAATTTGAATAACTTTAGCCCCACCACAAACATTCCTTTATATCACATATTTCAGTTTCCATTGAACAATGATAGTAAATTGACCATAACTTCTCAATAACTCCAATGATAAGAGATTTAAATATTTAGAAACTAGACAGATAGGGATTTAATTTGATATATTATATGCTTAATTTGGTAAATTTAGCCCCACTTCCGAACGATTCTTTTATCACCACACACATTTTGGTTCCCTGTTTCTCGATTTCACTTAACAATCAGTAGTAAATTGGTCATAACTTACTAAAACAAAATTCAATTGATGAGCGGTTTGAATCTTTAGAAACTAGAAAGATAAGCTTTAATTTGATATATAGTACAATAAATTGGATAACTATAGACCTACTGCCGAACCATTATTTTTATCATTACTCACAAAAAACTAATTCAATTTTGTGATGACAAAGGAAAACAAATATTGATATGTAGTTTTAATTGTATTTGTTCTATCTCTTTTGTTGATATTTTTTTATGTACATCATATATCAAAAACAGATGTTACTAAATATAACCAATTTTATTTGTATCACAAATATCATATGATGTTTGTAACCATGTAGTTTTGTAAACCATTTGTAATATTTCGAACCATTATATTATCTTTAAGGAAAACAAATATGATATGTGTTTTAATTATAATTGTTATCTTTTTTTGTTGATATCTGTTTTTGTTACATAATATTGATGTGTGTTTACAACATGAATGTGTAAACAAGTACATAGTCGTAACAAGTAATAAAATGATAAGTAAAGTATCGTTCTCACGAGGATTGTGGTCAAGTACTAATTTTCCTAATTTGCATCAAGTTGGAGTAAACGAAAAATTGTTGGATTTGCGGGAGACAATTAAGCTAAAGTTAAAACAAAATCAAAGCGTAATTTAAAATCTAACTAATATAAGGCAAAATCAATTAAGAAAATATCAATTCAAGACAAGCGGTTAGGGTTTTGACTTCACTAGGATTTTTGGTTGTCTACGATTTTTGTGCTTCTAAGTTCACATGCAAGGATTATAAATCAGACATCCATATCTGCAGAATATACCTTCTCAGGCTATATTCTACTACTTATCCTATAGCTCCGCACCCTAAAATTTGAAGGTTAATAGTTCCAAGTCCATTAAGCTAAGTGGAATCCTAAATTGATTTCATGGATCTCCGAACCTATCTCTAGCGTTCAATCAATCAATAGTATTTACTCTAAGAAGCTAATACATGAATCAGGCTCAACAATTAAATTGCAATTAAAACAAGAAAAAATAAATAATCCAAGCAATAGAATATGAAAGCAACATCAATTTATAGATTAGACATTAAAATCCCAATTACACAAAAACTAACCCAAAAGTGAGTTAGTTCATATAAAAATAAAGCAAACCTAAGAAAAACTGTAAAAACAAAGTTCAACATGTTGGGAAAATGGAAAAAAAAATAAAATATTCCTATTTGATGAACCCAAAGGCTTCCAATCTTCAATTTCTCTCCTCTCCTCCAAACAGTGTCGAACCCTTTGAAAATGAACAAGTCCACTTAAATAGTCGACCCTAAAACCTAAGACCCCCTAATACAATTAAAACGCACATTTTTAATAAATTGAAAATTTGTAATTTTGCCGCGACATTGGGTTGGATTTTATTGAACTATCTGACCTGAGACTTTTTCGCCGCGACGAAGAATAAACTTCGCCCGAAGAATTTATGAACTTTTTTGAAATTACGAAATTGTCCTCCACTTGCTTCTTGCTTGAATCTTCAATCTTAGTGATTCCCAATAGGAACAAGCTTCATAGTGCTTCCAATTCAAATCAGAATTTTCTCGATTTCTGAATTTCGCTTGATTCTGGGTCCAGAAAATCAATTCCGCTCAATTTTCTCTAATTGCAGCGTTTTGGCCTGAAACGTAAAATATATGAAATTAAGTTGCAATTCAGGCACAAATTTAGAAAAGTATCCAAAATCCAGCCAAAAAGCATAGATAAAACAGTATTCACATATATCATGAAAAGAGATTACTGCTGAATAAACTATTTTCATTTATTTAACAAATATTAACTGATGTTTGATGCCGAAACATGTAGCTTTAGTAAACCATTCATTTATCATCATACACATTTAGGTTTCCATGAACAATAGAGTAAATGATCATAACTTGCTCAATAAAACTTCAATTGATGAGAGGTTTGAATCTTTAGAAACTAGATAGACAGGGCTTTAATTTGATATATATACGCTTAATTGGATAACTTAGACCCACTGCCAAACCATTCATTTTATCATCACACACATTTCGGTTTATATTGAAGAGTCAGTAGTAAATTGATTATAACTTGCTCAATAAAAATCCAATTATGAGCGGTTTGAATCTTTAGAAAATAGATAGACAATGCTTTAATTTGATATATTATACGCTAATTTTGACAACTGTAGCCCAACTACTAACCATCCGTTTTATCATCTCATATATTGTTGTTTTTGGATTTCCACGAACAGTTAGTAGTAAATTAGTCATAACTTGCTCAATAAAAATCCAATTGATGAGCAATTGAATCTTTGGAAACTAGAAAGATAGAGCTTTAATTATACGATGGATTTAGATAACTATAGACCATTCATTTTATCATCACACATATAAAACAAATCAATTTTAGTGATGACAATGAAAAACAATTTTGATATGTAGTTTTAATATATTTGTTCTATCTTGTTTTGTTTATTTTGGATTGATTTTGTTGTTTTATTGTGGGTATGAGTTTTACCATTATCGTCTTTCTTTATGATGCTATCACAATACTTTTTTTGCTATGCGGTGGTCAATTTAATGCAGCAAATGAATTTGTGCACAAGACCTTTATCTACGGACCTCTTCAATGCTTCAATTAGGTTACCTTCATATTATACTGTTGGAGTTGTTGTGCTTTTTATGTGAGTTATCTTCTCAACATTTTTAATTTTTTTTATTTCTAAAATAATAATAATAAAAATAATTCATTTTGCTTCTTAACAATCAAAATCAATTTTTTCTTTGGCTCTGCAAGTCTCTTACTTAAAAGTTTATATTTTCAAAAAAGTTTCTCTTTCTCTGATTGACTTATTGACTTATTAATAATACCCAATGCGTTATCCTACAATTTTTTTTGCTTTTCTTAACAAGTTTTAAACTTTGGTTTCAAATGTCAAATGGTAAACTATTGAGAAGAACCATGATGATATAGACTTCAATTAAATTGTGGATATTTTAGTTATTAATTTTTCAATTATCAATTCGATATAAAATGAATTTCAATACAGAAAATATTACTTAAAACACAAAAAAAATTAATAATAATATAAAAAAATATAATAAACATACCCGCGTAATGTACGGGCTTCTGATCTAGTTATATTATATAACCCAAAACAAAGAGGATCAATAGGGTAAACGTAGCCTCTTTGCTATTTTCACAACAAAATTCCCCCAAAAAATAATATACAATTCATTTGCTTGAATTAAATTCTACGAGAAAATTTAATTTATATATGAAATTAGTACATCAAGTTTTATTATTATTTTTTCCTCGTCTATCACACAACGACCCACTAAAAAAAAAAAAAAAATCGCGTACTTATAACGATGTACTCGTATTTAAACTTTTCAAGCGTTAACAGCTTCTATTATGCTATTTGAATGCCGAAGTGAGTGTACGTAGTATTTCTTTTTACAAAGTACAAATATGCCTTAATGGGCCTTGATCCAGATTCTTTGACAAAATATCTTATTAGACAACAGTTTTTCATATGGGGACGCATTATGTGTCACATTATATCATGTCATTTTAATTCATACTTTAAATAAGTGTCTTTTTCAAACATATATTAAGGAATTATATTATAATTAATATTTGTATTATAATGATTTGAAATGTAACCACCCATTTAAAGTTTTGTTATAGGAATTTATTACAAGATTAATAGATATAAATTTCTAACTTAAAATTTTTGATAAAAATGATCGTAAATAATTCTTAAAATTCAATGAAATCATATCTAATTATTTCATTAAATTAATTATGGAGAATATCATTGTCAAAAGTTATACACGAGCTTCAAGGTATTGTAATTTTTAATATGTTGCCATCTTTTGATGAGTCATAAATGGGTTTGCAGGTTGAGACATCCAATTTAATCACTGGTGTTATTAAACAGATTTGTGAGTTAAGAATCCTCAACTTGGAATATGATTAGGGTAACCCTAACTCGCTTAAATCGTATCAGATTCATAAATACCATTCAAAATCATATTTTCCTTTTGTAGAAAAAATAAAAATAACATGATGAAATTGAAGTCTACTAAGAATGACACTATTATTAAATTAACCAAAGTCAGAAATGGAACCTTTCAAAAACTTAATCAATTAAAACGAAAGCCATACAATATTGATCCAAAAGGTAAAAGGCAATTAGAAAATGCAAAAGTGACTACCACATTACGCGGCTGGCAGACTCCTTATTTCGACTTTGAATAAAGCAACCAAACATATTTTCACTAATTCCGAATTTGACCCAATTCATAAAGTAACTCAATTCTTTCTCTTATTTTATTATCCAATGGTCAAATTAAACAGAAAATGCCATTTGAGAGTCGTCACTTTTTATATAGAAAAGGTTACATACAAGTGGATGGAGTTGCATGTTTTAACATTGAATAATATTATATCAATAATCATCTTTCACAAACTTTCTCTTACAACTCTAATTTGTTAGTTCTTAATTGATCAGTTCACAACGGATCCTACATGAGCCTTGTATATGTCCCACTAATTAATTATAAGCTGACCAATTGCAAGTTGTCACGCTAAGATTATTAGAGAAAGTTTTTTAAAGATAGTTGTTGATGTAGTATTATTCTTTAACATAATAATATCATTTTTAATTCATTATTTTATATTTATTCTTCCGAATAGGAACGAAGTCAACAACCGTTAGTAAACCACTACTAGTTGTCTTGATGATAGAAGAGTGAATGAGGATTTAAGTTTACATGATCTCTTTAGTTTAAGTCTCCATAACCCATAACATGGGTTGCTATTGTGTCTCTTAACCTACAGATAATTTTAAGATCAAGATTTCGAGGGATTAACTGAGGTGTGCACGAGCTAGTCGAAACACTCTCATCATATATAAGAAAAAAAAAAAAAAACCGGTTAATAGTGTAATGGTACAATTGACATTGACATTGTTCTATTACTCATGAGATGATTTATTTAATATGGTCTTGACAATAATATAAAACTAATAATATTTTAAAAGTTTTAAACTTAAAAGCACCCTTTTTGCTATTTTGTACTTATTTTTTAACAAACAAAAATATATTAGTTTGAGAAATATTTTAGCTCTCATTTTTTTAATGAATAAACAATAAACCATGAAGATCATAACTTTTTGGAGAAAACAAAAAAAAAAAAATTATGCAATTCACCGGTAGCATTTGTTTGGTCTAATGAGATTATCTATATTAATCATATAAATTAATGTATATATTTAGTTACTTTATTTTTACATTTCTAATAAATTTCATGATATTTGTGAAAGGTTTTGAGATTTTAGAGTTATTGTATTTTAGGAGGAGTAAATTTTGATGAATTTCAAACCTAATATTCTAATTATATGGAAGATGTAATTTAAATATATCTTCCATATAAATATCAATTTTACCGTAATTTGATATATTAAATTTTAATTAAAAATAGACCAACATTAATATTAATTTAAAAGGAAAAAAAAAGAAATTAAAATGTAGCCATTCTCACCTAAAATTGATGGAGACAAAATACTACCCAAAGTCACTATAAAAGGATGTGTCACAATCAAAATGTAATTAGAATTTTATGAGTTTGCTTCCCAAAAACAAATAAAAAGGAAGCACACCCACTCAGCACTTAAAGGAGCTTTCTGTCTTTTTCTTTTCTTTTGCTAATATTTTTAATTATTTCTTTTTTTAAGGTGGATTTTTTTTGTTTTTATTTTTTATTTCCTCACGAATCAATGATAGTCAAGTATTATGCATCAAGCTTTTTTGCCCAATCACCTGTGATTGAGACCTTTCAAAAGTATTTATATTATTTAATGAGGATAATTTTATCAAATGTATTGCACCATATTTATAATTACAATGCTACCAACATTAAATTGCCACTCAGCATAAAATTTTATGGTAGATTAATTATTTTTTGAAAAAAATAGTTTTATTTTTTATTTTAAAAAGGTTGACAGTATCTGCATCCAAAAATTAGTTTTGACTATCAATTTTTTGAGTGTACTAATTTTTAAACTTAAAAGAAAATTATATTTTTACTCCTTACATTTTCATGATATAATAATAATAAAAAATATATATATTTATTGATATGTGCTAAAAATTTCATGTGTAAATTTTTAATAACGTAATTATTTTATCTTAAAATCGATGAAAAAATCAATAATAAGATAAAGCCATTATCATTAGAATAAAAGCATAAACCCATATAACTATTGATGGGTTAGATAAATAAGTAATGATACTACTACTATATCAAAAAAAGAAATTGTAATATTTATTCATTTATTAGTATTTTTTTTTTAGAAATTATTGAGCAACAAAATATATCAAAACGTATTTTTGAAGATTTAATTGAATTTGTCCAAAAAGCAATGGTGTAAATTGTAATATTTATTCATTTATGGGAAATTATATTACAAAATTTTAGTATATCATTTGAGCAAATTATCTTTTCTTAATTAAAAACTCAAAACGATAAAATCATGGAAATTGATAAATACTTATACGAATAAGCTATTTTTCAATTCACACCCAAAAGAATGAGTTAATATAATTTCACTGTTTTCATTCTCTAACAAATAAATTTTAAATTTTGAGAACACAAAATTGAATTTTCCTATTTTAATTTTTAAGAAAAATCATATAAAAATTAACTATATAATGAGCATGGTCGTATGGGATTGTTGGCTGTAGCTCATTTTACCATGAAATAATTATTAACATTAAATCATTGATTTTATAGTAAGCGAGCCATCCAAAGAAAATGAAAGAAAACAAAAAACAAAAGCAGAACTTTGGCATCGACCTGGCCAAACTTCAACGGCTCACACTCGCTTAAATCTCGGAATTTGTGTTCACATCCAACACAAATTCTCTTTATACTGTCCCTTCATTCTCGTCAACCCTTTTCTTTATTCTTTTTCAGTCAATTCATCACTTTTAGTTATAACTCTCCAAAACTGTATCTGGGTTAGTCGTATTTTTGCTATTTATTCCCTCCATAGCTCGCAAAGTTTTGTTTTGCAAACGGGGTTTTGATCCTTTTTTTGTTTTTTCAACTGGGTTTTTGGTGACTTATTTTTGTGAAAATATGATGAATTTTAAGGATTTTTGGACAAAGAAGATATTGGTGGGACTTGGTTTGGGACAATTTCTTTCGCTTTTGATTACTTCTACTGGCTTTGCTTCCTCTGAACTTGCTAGAAAAGGTTTGTTTTGTTTCTCTTTGTTTCTTTACGGACTTGTTTATATGTTATTGTCTTGTTTGCAATGAATGAATTTTGCTTTTTTTTTTTTAATTATTGTTGCATTGAGTAAAAGTTATGTTCTGATTCATTTTCATGTTTTCATTCAATTCTGAGAAACAGAATTCAACCATATTTGTTATGTGGTCTCCGCACTGTTTCAACTTTTGAACTTCCAGTTCATTTGGAGTTGTTTGCTAGAGCCTAGAAGTAATTGGTCTTCTTTTTCTTTATAAACAATCTGCAATAAGTTACATATATGCTATTGATTGGCATGTTTAATTTTGTTTTGTTATGGAACATAGTTATGTTTTATTTGTTTGAGTTCTGAGCTTTTCTGTTCTCTGTTGTTTCTATATACTATATAAAAACTTTTCTACTTATCTTTTCAATATTTGATTGGAAGTCTTGATTTTATAAATTTGAATTTTCTAAAGGTTCTTCATGAAATTCAAGGCTAAGATTTTGCTTTTACTTATTTGGTTTTAAGTTTTCTGTTCATTTCAAGTGATTGATTACCTTCACTTGCTCTTTAGTTGGTTGTAATGTGTTGAAACTGTGTGGAAAGTAGTGTATAAAATTTTGACTACTAATGAAGTTCTTTTATGTGCACATTAAAGAGAATGAGAAAATGTTCATTTTTGTGTAATTGAAATTTTGATGATAGGTGACATGCATTTAGATTTTTGATTTAATGTTTTCAGATAATCTGTTGACTTTCTCCCTTAAGTTTCTTGTTTAACTAGTTTATTGAAATTTTTGAGTGTTTGATGGTGCAAAGCTGTTATTTACCTACCTATCTTACTGTGTATTTTAGGAATTAATGCGCCAACATCGCAGTCATTTCTCAACTATGTGTTGCTAGCTATTTTCTATGGAAGTTACATGCTTTACAGGAGGCAATCACTTAAGGTATTCTCTATGGTTTGCCGATTTGGTCTAAACACCAAATATTCACTTTAAGAATTGAATGAAGCATACTAGGTTGAAATTTCAAATTATCTGCCATGAAAATTCTGTGTTAATTGCATAGCTTGCTGTTGTGGAATTACTTGATTTTAATTTCCTTAGAAACCATTGTTCATCTTGAAGGAAGTTCATGGAATGGTCAGAAATCTGGGCATGGTGATGATTGATAGTAATTAGTATTGTCCTGAAAGGAGAGCTTGAGGATGACTTTTACCCTTTCAAATTAATGTGGGAAGGTTTACATGAATATGTGGTTTCGTCATGTTAACATATAAGTTAATGTAATAGCAAATTTCTCTGTGATTGCAATGTAAGATCTGGGTTAGGATTTACTGTTCCAACCTCACCCAAAATGGGAAAATGAAATGCAAACTCTGTTTTGGGTAGTTAAGCTTTAGAACACCAAAAAATGTTTTAAATGCAAGATGTGTTGTTGAATGAGATTTGTAATTAATGATGAGAAGGAACCGATCACTGAGTTGGGTAGAAGTTAAGACCCCTGGAGGTGATATGAGCTTGCTAACTGAGATGAATTTCTTTTTGCAACATGAATCAGCATTTTATTAGTGTGAACTGGTGGCTTTGGTTCTTGAAGGATAAAGCCCCAAAAATTAATTTGATTACCGTCCACTCATTTGGTCCTTTACTTTTTGTTGTTGTTAGTATCTGAAGATTGGTTATTTATTTCTTTTTGGAATTTGTGCAGGCAAAATGGTATTACTATCTAATTCTTGGGGTGGTTGATGTTGAGGCCAATTTTCTAGGTGAGTGTTTCATGATTGTGGATATACTGTTTTTGTTATTTATCTCACATCCCTGTTTTTCTTTCTCTAAGTGTTTTGTGATATGCTGCAAAAGGAAGTTTCAACTAAATTTTTTTTTTTGTGAAATGCTGCAATACGGAGTTCAAAGGAAAACTTGTATGAAATGGTTTACTTTTATTTTGGGGTAACTTCTTTTTTTATTTCTCTGAAGCTGCTTCGAAACACACTCACACGTATACAGTTACAACCTCAGAAGAATAAACTTGGTGCATCAAAAAAAAAAAAAAAAAAAAAAAAAAAATTGTAAGGTATATGCTACACAAAATTTCTTGTATTGAAGGTCCACATCTCAGCAGAGATAAAGCAGTGCTATCTGAGCATATATATACAGCATTCTAATTTCGCTCTTAAGAGTTATTCCTTTTTTTCTTTTTTTTTTTTTTTTTTTTTTTGGGTTTTTGTAATTCATTCAATTTTCATTCCATGCACAGTGGTTAAGGCTTACCAGTACACTTCTCTAACCAGCGTCATGCTATTGGACTGTTGGTCAATCCCATCTGTGATGGTTCTTACTTGGTTATTCTTAAAGACAAAATACAGATTCAAAAAGATAACTGGTGTGGTTGTTTGTGTGGCCGGGCTTGTCTTGGTTGTGTTTTCAGATGTTCATGCTGGTGACCGAACAGGTAAAAAGGAAAAAGGAAAAATGTTGTTTCAGCTAGTTGATCTTAACTTTTTCCTAATGCTTCTTTCTGGTTTTCTTGTGTTATGTTTTATATGTGATACATATATCTTATATGTAAACAATCCTTGTCACTAAGACCTCCCGATAATCATCAAACACTTCCTGAATTCATCAGAATTTAGAAACCTTTGTTATAGGGGTTTTGTTTCCTGTTTCTGAAACTAAGAGAATCCGCGTGAAATTAAGTTGAATCTCAGGGGAGGCAAGCTCACATATATTGTAATCATCTATCCTTCAGTTCAATGTTAGAGCTACTGCTCTTATCAGAAAAGATTCTGTTGTGCCTGACCAACTATATATTTTGATATTAGCAAATGCAATTGTGGCATGAGTTTCAGATATATCGACGGATTCTCAATGTTCACTTTCAGACTGCCATTTGTCATCTTTAGCATCTTCAAGTTATTTTGATATGAATATTTTGTATGGCTTGTAGATGGGAGCAACCCTCGTTTAGGAGATGCACTTGTTATAGCTGGGGCTACATTGTATGCCATTAGTAATGTCAGTGAGGTAAGCAATTTCTTAATTTCTTGTCGGGTTAGTGGCATGATTTGTTTCTATTTCATTACCACAGATTATAATGAGAAATTTTAAGATTCTTCAGTCTATGTTTATCCCTGCACTTTCAGGATTTCCAGTGCTTTGCTTCTCCCTCCTCCATCTTGTAGTCCCTTTTTTCTTCCCTGTTCTTTAGTCTCTTTTTTGTGCTGCACCCTCCTTGGATTTGATCCTGGTGGCCATTGCTTTGATGTCTCATCATCATTCAGTGGAACTACATACATTTATGCTCCTTGCCATTAGTGTAAGGTAGAAAGATCATATTCATTGTTTTTTATTTTGAACCATGTTATCTCATTCTCTAGACTGTTTCCTGTTTCAATGTTTTTAATCATATGCTTGTTTTACGAAACTCAATTTTGAGTGCTAGTTGTTTGCTAAATCCAGCAGTCTTTGGTTCTAATCTTTGTTTGTGTAAGCACAGATCAAACTTGTACTTCCATTCTTATGTAAACTTAGAAATTCTCTTTCTCTCTCTTTGGGAAGATATGTGGTTGAACTTCTTCAGTTTTTTGGTGTAGAAATTTCTTTTTACTGGGTTTGAAGAACAACATATGATGGTTGATAGTTAGGAAATGAAAGCATTTTAGGATTTAACTAAGTTGATTTATGCCAACTACATTGAGTCAGCCACAATTTTTAACTTCAACCCTTTTTCCTCTATGCAGGAATATCTTGTGAAGAATGCTGATAGAATTGAACTGATGTCATTTTTAGGCATCTTTGGAGCCATAATCAGTGCTATCCAAATGTATCCTTGACTTAACCAATTCGTTGATTACCCCATTAAGTAATTCTGAGTTCTTTTTATGTTGATGGAACTCTCTGCTTATTTTTAGTTTAATTGTTTGTTTGTTTTAACTTAGTCTTCAAAATACCAACTTTATGCATGTACAGAACCTCATTTTTACAGCTTTAATGACATTGCACCATATTATTTATCAGGCGAAGCTTTTGAGGTTAATTATTATTCCTTTAAATGCAAATCTATTGTCAATTTGAACCCCTTAACGATGCCTGTAGAAGCATACTTGAGCGCAATGAGCTCAAATCTATTCACTGGACAGCTGGGGCTGTAAGTTTCTCCCTCTCTCTTTCCATTATGCAATTGAAATATGTACCGAGTTGAGTGACCAGATAAAAAGAAAAGTTAATATTGTCTCTGCAAACAAAATTGTTTACCAAATATGCCTAGATGTATAAATTGGTTAAAGCTTTAATATTGTGGATTCACTGACAGATATATGTTTGAACAGGAAGGAATAAACAATATATTTTGTTTTATGATCTAACGATGGTTGAAAATTGGGGTTTTCTTTTGGGTACATATAGAAATTTGGTAATTTTTTTTTCTTTTAAATTTTATTAGAGTTCAATCTCACATGCTTTTGTTCTTGATTTCAGTCTCTTCCCTTTTTCGGATTTGCGTTGGCTATGTTTCTGTTTTACTCGTTTGTTCCCATCTTGCTGAAGGTATGGTTTTCAGTTTTCTAAGATTTTTGTATTCATGATGTACTGTTAATCCTGGTAATTGTCTAAGAATATGATCCACCAATGGGGGTGAATAGCCTAAAATTGGATTCTTAAGTATTCAAACTCATGACTCTGTTGTGCAAGTGCGTATAATGCTTATATTTATATTTCCAGATTCATAAGAACTGCTTTCAGAATATTATATTCTAAAACTTGTTTTTCTTCTTTTAGATTAGTGGATCCACAATGCTTAACCTTTCATTGCTGACCTCAGACATGTGGGCTGTTGTGATTCGTATCTTTGCTTATCATGAGAAGGTTTGTAAGCTACAATTCGGTCATTTTCATCATTTCATGTAATGAAAATTGATATTTATTTAGTTTAAAATTTATCACAATGTAAAATTGCCTTTCTGATGCCAATTATTCTCTTCAGGTTGATTGGATGTACTTCATTGCCTTCGCTGCTGTTGCTATTGGGCTTATTATTTATTCTGGGTTCGTAATATTGAAAACTTTTGGTTAATTTTACAACTTTTGGTCGGTATGACTTATAAATGAGCAATTTAAATTAGTAACTTCATTTTTTTATTAAGAACTCGTTCAACGAGCTACGCCTAGGGTTTTGTCAAATGCTTATTAGGTGGAGTTTATCTCAACTCTAGGTTCTGCTCCATTGGGCTTGTAAAATTTTAGATGTTAAGACATTAACTAAGATTTGGTTTGCATGGCTTAAAAACAAGGTTGTGCCTGTTGAATTACTTGAGGATTGTCTAACGGTGGAGCCAATTTATCCTGACTGTCCAAGGAATGCGTGCATGATTTAACTAGTGCCACAAAAAAAGTTCACTTCTTTTCCAAAATGTTATAAAAATGCAGGTGTAGCTGCTTTTATAAATGCTTTTCTTGCGGAGTCATTTATTTAATCCGTGTTTTGTGATCTCTTGCATGCTGTATTCTATCCGGATTTATGTTTTCATGCAAATGGACACTTAATCATTCCTGTGATGTTTTCTACATCTAGACAATGGTCAAAACGAGGAAAAAAATGAAATAATTTTTTGCTGTTCACATTTAGTTTTATCTTTAATTTGATCGCGAATGTCATGAAGTTAAATCATTTTCTTATTGGTGAACTAGTATTATGCCTGCCTAAGCCAATTGTCTGATCTTTACTGCAGAGGTGACAAAGAAGGGGATCAACACTGTCGTGATGTTGTCAATGAAGAAGCCGAGAGAAGCAACAAGTATTTTGATGAGGAGGACAGTTCAGCAAATTGCAGAGCTATCGCTGGCAGCTCAGGGACGTCGAGAGACATTGGAGAGAAGTAATAAAGACTGAGAATGGAGAAAATCAATGATATATAGTGTTTGCTGGGAATAGGGAAAGTAAAGACTGATTGATTATATACCACAAAGCGCTGCCACTCTCAAGGAAAGTGGAAAGCACTGTTGTGCCATTCGAACGTGATTCGAATCCAAGTTAAACAATAAAACATTCTGGGGAAATTGTAAAGGCAAAACAGTTATTTTTGTTCTAATGTCCTTTTGATCTAATTATTTTTTCACCTGCCTCAATCACAACGTATGCTTTGCACAAAATTATTTTGTTGAACAAGGCATTTCTTATGTAAGCCTAATTGGCTAGCTATCTTAAATAAAGAAAGAATATTTGCATTATTAAGCAGTTTTATGGGCTGTTTATTCTCTAATTAAGTGCATGTTTCCTTTTTATTGTACTATCACGGTTCATTTGTATGTATATATAATAGTAAAAAAATTATTTCTTACAGAGAGAATTCTCAATGAAAAAGAAAGACTATAGGAAAAATGCATGTCTGGATACCAGTTACATTGCATTGACATGACACCCCGTTCGTTGTAAGGGCGTGACCAAAGTATACTCACTTGATCTCATTGAAATTATGAAAAATAAGTATATATTATTGTAGTGATTAATAATTTTGATTCCACTAAAATTATTTATATTTTATTGATTCGAGATTCCCAATTTTTTTTTCTTCACATTTTCTCTCTTTCTTAGTTCCTCTTATTTTTTCACATACTTTTATTCTTCCTTTAGTTAGATTAATTAAAATCAAGACTACTCTACTAACTACGCCCCCCTAGACTTGTAGAGGAAGTTTTTTGTCACCCATTGTATAACTATTGAATCGGTAATTAAGACGTTTGGTGATATGAATTTGCATTGACAAGTTTCATCTCCTACATTCGATTTTCCCGTAGTGCAGTTTAGTTTGCCTTGGAAATAGTATAATTAATCACTACTTTTTCTAAACTTTCTTTTACAGAAAATTGATTATGATACAAAGATGTTTAGAATGAACATGAGATGACTTTGACCAACTGATATCAACCAAAGACTGGTGTATGTTTAAACTTATAAATACAAGATTAAATGATGGATAAAACAACCTAAGCTAGAGCGTAGTGGTCAGGGTTTTAAAAACCTTTTAAACAGTGGCGAAGCCATGATTTTTTTGTTAGGGGTTGCCGAAATATATTCTTATGTTTAACTATTAAGAAAACTATTTTAATTTTGAAAATAAATGCTGATGTTAAGTAATTATTGTATTTATGGTATTCTATAAATCTTATTTTTACATAATATAAATGTTATAATGTAAGAATCAATGAATAAGGAGCTCAATATAAATGAAATATTAGGGATAAAACTGATTATATTTATAAGTGTTATCTTTTTATTACTTTTAATTGATTGTGTATTATCCGAGTGGAGTGATGTTTTAAATTGTATATTGGGGTGGTA
Organism: Pistacia vera; assembly: GCF_008641045.1. Classification (NCBI taxonomy): domain Eukaryota; kingdom Viridiplantae; phylum Streptophyta; class Magnoliopsida; order Sapindales; family Anacardiaceae; genus Pistacia; species Pistacia vera. The sequence continues at coordinate 164,461 of NW_022196245.1, forward strand.
AAATATATATAGTATAAACTAACCGAGTAATGCTATATATACAAATTATTTCGTACAAATTGATGCGATAGCCCTATATATTTGAAATATCATCTACATTAATTTGTTTAATTTATCTTTAATTTAAAATCATCAAATCACATATAATACGTCATTTGCATGAGTGAATTTCTATAGGAAGTTTGTATATGTATTATTATACAAACTAATAAATGCAAATAAAATAAAATTATTAAAAGAGAGAAAAATGTTTAAACCTTAAAAAATTGCTCTTAACTTTCATATATATATATAAATTGTTAATAATTCAATCTGATATTTGATTTTACACATGTAAAGAAAAGAGAATAAACTTTGATTAACAGTACAATTTCAAATTTCTAAATAATTAATTAATACAAAATATACCAGTTTGGTTGGGGGTAATCCCCAATTACTGAGGCTATATCATCTTTTATTACTTAATTACCATATTTAGTTGTCAATTAATATAAGATTCTAGTAATTTTTCAAAACCAATATTAATTACTATTGGTAATATAGAAGCTAATCTGATTATTTCCATTTTCTTAGGCATTTTAAGGATATTTGGTAATTTTTTTTTTGTTACAATTTTATCCATTATTAATTAGATTTTTGGACAATAATGCCTTTATTTTGAAATTAATTTACATTAACTTGCCATTATAATTTTACCCCTATTTAATTAAGTTTTTGGACAATAATGCCCTTATATTTAAAACAAATTGCAAGCCACCCAAGACCATCACTGCCGGCCAGCCACCACCATCGATAGTTGGCCAACCACTGCCTGTCGACGTCGGAACTCACCAGAAATGACTGTCTTGTGCCAATATGGATGTTTTTGGCTATATTGATGGCCAAAAATGGCAAGATGACTGTAGATTTGGCCGAAAATAGCCAGATCATTTCTGGCCGTTTTTGGCCAAATCTACGGCTTCTGGTTGTTAACGACTTGACGGCTAGATTATGGTCGTTAACAATAGCCAAATCTATGGTCGTCAATGGCCAGAACTCTGGCCATCAACGATGGCTAGATCTCTGACATCAACGGCCAGAACTCTAGCCATTAATGACAGCTAGTTCTAGCCGTAGATTTGACAATTTCCAACTAGATCCATCATAGATCTAGTATCGGCGCACAAACTGCCACTTCCGATGCCGCTAACAGTGGTGGCAGGCGGCCGGCAGTGGCTTGGGGTGAGTGGGGGTTATTTTGTTACAAATTAAAATTTTATATAAGTTGTGGTGTTTTAACTAAATCTAAAATGTTGGGGGTTAAAAAAAATTATTCAAAAATAAATATAAAAATAATATTATATTAATATATAAAAATGAGGGCAATTTAGTAATTTAAATAACATACCTACCAATTTATTCCTCTTAACCAAATATATTAATATAATATACTCACTAATTTAACATTTTCCTAAAGATTCCTAGTAATCTTCAAGGAAATCTAACTTTTCATCAATATAACATTTCCAGTAATCTAACATTTGCTGAATCAAACGCACCCTCAAGGTAATCTAATTTTTCATTAATATAACATTCCTACTAATACAACATTCTCTGAACCAAACGCATCCTAAAGGTATAAAAGTCCCAAACCTAAAATTATAAAAGTTCCAAGCCTAAAACTATTATTATTATTATTATTATTTTGAGTTTTGAGAGTAAGTTAATAGTAAATAAGAAGTTAATTTTAAGATTTTATAAAAAAATAAAAAATAAAAGAAGGTATGAGGATTTACGCTACGAAAACAGTGACGATTCTATAGTTTAGACTATAAAATTCAATATAATAAAAGACAGATGTCAACTTGTGAAACATAACATTAAAAGAATTTGCACAATAGAGACAATGGGAGAGGTGATCACTTGCAAAGGTAACAATTTGTCTTCTCTCATCATTATTGAAACTAGTTTATTCTACGATACTGATATAGTTAAACAGTATGACTCGACGAGGATTAATATCGTAGAATTTTCGTGAAAAATGTTATATTTTTTAAAGATGAACTGTTGCATATGCAGCTGCTGTGGCACGGGGTCCTGGAGAGCCTCTTTTCATGGAAGAAATCAAGTTGATCCTCCTCAGAAAAAGAAGGTTAGAATGAAGGTCCTCTACAGTTCAATCTGTCATACTGATGCCAGTGCCTGGAAAGCAGTTATGGTAATTAAACATAAAAACAGCCTATTGTATCTTTTAGTGTTTATTGACATTTGTAAACGAAAATACGAATTTTAAAGAAACATACACCCTTGGAAATAAGGCCTGCCCGGCGTCAAAAAACAAAATTCTTGCGACGGGGACGTGCCTTCTCTAGCACAAAAAATTGCACCAGCATATGGTGAGAACTTTGACACCAGATCTCTGTGTTAGGGAGCAGCGTCGGAGCATATGAGTTCTCTAATGGGGACAAACGTCTATATTCGAGAATTTTCGTTCTTAGTTAGATCTAAACATTGATTTTGTGATGTTGATGAAGGAGTTGGAGCTGCATGCAATTATGCTAATGTGCAAACTGATTCTAGTGTGCCTATTTTCGGTTTGGGGGCTATTGGACTCGCGGTAATTTCATTTTCTTCCATCTAGAAATAAAAAAAAAAAAAAATCATTTGTAATATTATTTTTACTAAGTATGTTTATTTTTATGATATTGAAAATTGATAATTATGGTATTGATTTAGATATATAAAAGAAAATACATAACTTAGATCACATGTCATTGTACCGTGAATTTACTCTAAATTTTTTCACCAGTAAAAACTATTAATAAGTACATATACCATATTATAAAGGATGTGTCATATTAAGATATTAGAGGATAATATTATTAGATAGAGTAATACTAGAAATATAAATTTATCATATTCACTTTTTTATTTATTTTTATCACAATAATTTATATAAAAATCTTCGTAAGATTTGTTTATACATATAATATTATTGTATTAAATATCTTATAGTACTAGAGGTGGAATATTTCGTAGTTTCCTTTCTTAAATCTGAGACAACATTAGATACTAGGTGTAACGTTATCATCAGTAACTTAACATTCTCTCAAAATGACACTCTAATAATTGGATTTAATTGTGGTGCGCAGTGGCTACAGAAAATAAGAGAAATGACGGGAGGAGGTGTAGATTACAATTTTGAATGTGTAGGAAATGTGGACGTTCTCCGTGAGTCCTTTTTGTCCTCCCATGAAGGAAGTTGCATAACTTTATATATGTATAATAATTCTTTAATCAGAACGTCTAAATATTAATTTATCCGGATCATACATATATATCATTGGATGGTTATAAAATAACATATTAATCCAATGAGATGAATCCAACAATGATTAAACATAATCCTGATGAAATTAATATCAGAATGTTTTGACAAGAAAATGATTCTAGTATATGTATATATACATGGGAATTTTCAAATGCCGATGTGAACATTATTCTAAAATTGAGATTTCTTTTTATTGACAATAATTAAATGTTAAAAGACAATTTTGAGTAAAATTTTAAATTCGGATCAATCTCTTTGCTACTTAAAGGAGTTCATAAGAGATAAAATTGTGCTTATATGATTAAGTGTATGATGCAACAGGGTTGGGGATCGACTGTTTTGTTGGGAATCCATGGGAGTCCAAGAATGCTTCCTTTTCATCCAATGGAGTTGTTTGATGGACGAAGAATCATTGGAAGTAATTTAGGAGACTTTAAAAGGAAGTCTCAGCTTCCACATTTAGCCCACCAATGCATGAATGGGTAAATTTACCGAAAATTATAAATGGAATTGTTTAATTTACATGGCACTTCACTTGTTTATTCTAATGTGGTTGATTGTTTACAGGTTTTGAATTTAGATGAATTCATAACTCATGAGCTCCCATTTGAGAATGTCAATGAAGCCCTCCAACTGCTCCTTGATGGGAAGTCATTGAGATGTGTTCTCAAGTTTTAGTCAAGTTTTTAGGCCACTTTTGATCTGCCGTAGACATTTCAGTGATACAAGCTGAAATCTCCAAAGATATGAAACATAATAACCCTTAAAATGAAATGTCAGAGTAAATTAAAAGAAATAAATTTATTTTCCACTCCAAAGTAAATAAGTATGGAATACTCATATTTGTCAAACTTATGAGTTATGTACATGTGCACAACAGCTATGTGCACACACTTGTTGCCAACCTTCTGATTTGACTTGTTTCTTTTGTCGTATGTGTGCATATCAGTTCTGCGTGCACACTGGTTGCCAGACTTGTGTCTTGACTTATTTTGTTTCGAGTGTGTGTGCACAATAGTTAGTGCTTACACTCTCGCTTCAGACATTTGCAACCATCACGGGTTGCATGTCTAATAAAGTGGAAAAGATATTGTTTATCTTTGTCTCTTACTTTTTAGGACCTTTTTACATGTGTTATAGTATCTTTAAGTGGTCCTATGGAATAAAGTTTCTTTTCCCGATTTGTTTTGTGGTACAAACCAAAAGAAGGAATACCTTCCTTATTTGGACAAACATGGGTCAATCCCTTGTTGGCTGACGTGGCACATATGTGTTGAGCAAGAAACCTTATGCTATATATCATCTCATCTTGCATTTTTGAATCTAATGTTTTGATCTTTTGTTTCATTGTACTCTGAAATTTCTTAGAGTGTTCTTTCCCTTAAGGTTCAAAGGTTCATTTCCATTGTGTGCCAAAACCTCAATATATCATTCATTGACTTGATGGCTCTTGGAACATGGTTCCTTTGCTGATGCTGATGTGCCGCGTCAGTGTTTGAAGCTTGGTGGTTCACAAGCTATTCTCGGGTGTGTTCCTAGTGTGAAGAAGGTCCAAGGAGTTGCTACACGTTAAGGATTCAGAGTATGGTGCTAAGTGTAAAGTTGAACAGGGAGTTCTTTTTACTATATCTTAGATCAACTTTGAACATTATCTTGTAATGTGTTTTTAACTTAGTGGATTGCTTCGATCTGGACAAGGTCCCATGGATGTTGGCTAAAAGTAGATTTAGCCTAACCATGTATATGATGGTGTGCTTTACATTTACAATAGGGGTGGGATAATCCAGTTAACCGAATCGGATTGGGCAAACTGAAAACCGAACCGGTTATTCGGTTTAGACAAAATGCAAACCAAAACTGAACCGATTTGGTTATAAACTGGTTGTAAACTGAACCGAATATTTGGTTCGGTTAACCGGTTTTCAAATTAACCCCTAAAATTCTTCAATTTTTACATTTAAGTCCCTAAATTCAAATATTTATTATTTTATATATAATTTCATGCTATTTTTCTCTTTTATTTGGGTATTATTATTGTATTCTTTGTGTGAAAAATACATTAAATTACCTATTTGCAGATACTGAATCCAGAATATGAAATAAAAACATAAAGAATTCAATTACACATTACTTAATACTCATTAATAAAAACATTGGCATAATTAAAAACTAAAAAATATTTGCAAATAAAAAGAGTCTTCTTCAAAATTCAGATCTCCAAAGCCGACGTCCAAACTTCTTCAATTTGCTATAGTGCTACTGAACAAAAATAGTCTTTCTCAAAATTCATATCTCTATGCCTGCATCTGCATCTGCAATAAATAAACTTATAGTTAGCAACTCTCCAAAAATAGAAATTCAATGCAAAATATGGTCTACTGAATAATATCAATGCAAAAGGTGGTCCACAAAATAATATCAATGCAAAGGGTGGTGCAAAACAGGTGGAGGTGTGGAGCTTGTCTCCCTTCTAAATTCCCTTATAAGTTTTAACTACATAAAGTAGTTCAAAAAATTTAAAACAAATAAACACAACAATCATCAAGATGAGTTACACTACTTTCCACTTCCGAACATAACCAACTATTGAAAATCAGTTCACAACAAATAAACATAACAATTGTTCAAAAAATTTAACCAAAATAACCAACCAAACCCTAAACCATTTAATCATCAATGATAATATACCTCATATATTGGAAATTTGGAATACCCTTCAATCATCAAGATGAGTTAGACTACTTTCCACTCCCGAAGAGAAAAACTCTACACAAAGTAGGACAAACAAGTTAACTAAAATCATAAATAATGATGGAAAATGTATAATTATAATTGAAAGTTAACAAAAAATGTCACCTGACTCAATTTTAGATAATTCCTCCAAGCTTTCCTCAATGGTTAATGGTCCACGCGTATTCCTAATCCAATCCTATGTACAGATAAGAGCCTCTACCATCTTAGTAGTAAGGGAGCTAAGAAATGGATCTAATACATGACCCCCCATACTAAAAGCCGACTCAGATGCAACCGTTGAAACAGGCATAGCCAATACATCTCGTGCTACCATAGAGATCGTACAACATATTTTGTTGAATAGTCTTCCACCAATTCAAGATATCAAAAGTTTTGTCGTTGTCATCCTCACAATCGTTTGCTAAATACTTATCCAACTCCATTTTATGCTGAACAGCTTTCTTTGCAGCCTTTTTCTCATTATACATAACCCTCATGAAGTCCTCATTATCAACATTTACATCATGCTTATCAATGTCAATTGAAACTTGAGATTTCTCACTTGACTGCTCATTGTCATCCACCATAAGCAAACTGTATTGCTCAAATAAAGACAACAAAGCTTCCTTTACTTTTCTCATCAACTTGTCAGCTACAACAATATCATAGGCCTTATTAACTACCTAGTCCACATATTTCAATTTGTGCCTAGGATCCAATACCTCTGCAATGAATAACATAATATTGATATTATCAACATTTAACCAATACTTATCAAATTTCCCTTTCATCCGTGTAGCCATATTAAGCAAGCCAAGATCAGGACTTTTACACCATGTTGAAATCTTCAACCCAACATTGAAAATCTCTCGCATGTATGCATTACCAGTAACATAAAGAGACCTAGAGACATGTAGAGTAGCATCGTAAAATACTTTCAAGAAAGGTAACAAGTATTGAGCATACTCTCAATCAGTACTCATAGGCAAACCTCGTGACCTATCACCACTAGTAAGCTCATATGCATACTTACTATCTTCCAATGCCAACAACTCAAAAGCTTTCTGAAATTTTAATGTTGCTTCCAACATCAAGTATGAGTTCCACCGGGTTTCTACATCAAGAACCAAATGACTTTTACTTGCGATTTTTTCTTTCTCCACACACCCTTTAAATCTTTGTAACCTTGCTGTAGAAGACCTTACATACCTCACTGCTGAATGCATTTTAAATATGGAGTCATCCATATTCTTTAACCTCTCTTTCACAATTAAACTCAAAATATGTGCACAATATCTCATGTGTAAAAAATCACCATCCAATACACTTCCCTTCCAACTTGCTAGTCTAGTCTTGAGATAGCTTACCCCAACATCATTAGAACTAGCATTGTCTACTGTGATTGTGAATACCTTATAAATACCCCAATCAAGCAAACACCTCTCAACTGCTTTGCTAATCATTATACCTTTATGACTAGTGATTGGATAGAAATTTAAAATTCTTTTCTGTAGCTGCTAATGATCATCAATGAAATGCCTAATAAGGCACATATAATTAAGGTTTTGAACTCTTGTCCATGTATTAGTCGTCAGACAAACTCTGTGCGAAAACTTACTGAAAAACTTCTTCAACTTTTGGCACTCTCCAATATACATTTTGAAGCAATCTTTAGTCACGGTTCTCCGAAAAGGTACTTGAAACCTAGGTTGTGTCACATTCATCACGTTGCGGAACCTTTCACGCTCCACAAAACTAAAAGGTAACTCATCAACAATGATCATTTTTGCTATAGCCTTTCTAATCAGATCCGAATCATATTTCCATGACACCAATGAAGATTGTGCAAAAAGGGCAATGCTGCTTGAGAGATCACGTGATCCTTGTTAAAAAATTAGGGTTTTCTGTCTCTTGTCTGCCATATTTGGAGGATACTTTTTGAATCTATTTAAGTGGTTACGTAGACAACTCGTACCACTCTTACTCGGACATGCTAGAACACTCCCACAATAACTACATGTTGCAGTCAAATCATCCTTATTCTCACAATCGTTCTTAACAAAGTGATCCCACATTTGAGAACTATTCTTCCTAGTACTTGTATCCCTTGCACGTTTGGGGGCTAAAAGTGCTGGTGGTGGCATGGAATTTGGAGTTGGAGTCGTACTTGTTGGTGTCTCACGAGTATTGTTAGCAGCCGATGACATCTACAATTCCATCAAATAAAAATATGCATTAAGTAAACAAGACATCCATATAAATCATATTTTTTTATTTATTGACAATAACTAAAAATAAAAGAGAAAATTTTGGATATGTAAATTATAAAGACATCCATCAATTAATAATAAAACATAAGGTCACCAGTTTACACATAGTCATGGGTCCATCCAAATCTAACACAAATTCAATTCAATTTACACAATTTAAAACCAAAAAGGCCATAGTTTCAATGCACTAATGCAGATTCACAAATTCAATATAATGTATGCCCCATACTACATAGTCACTCACAGGTCCATCCAACACAAATTCATAGCATACTGGGCATAATACTTCTTTATCTGATTCTCTAAATTTTTTCAGTCATAGTATTACTAGGCATCTTTCCATGAATAAAAAAAGATAATGTCACAGAATGATAGAATGATGGAATATTTAATGTCAAAGAATTGAAACAAATCCTTTATGTTAAAACTAAAGTACGTTGAAAAGACAAAGAAGGGGCTTAAAAATTGTAGAAGTCATCTAGAATTTGGACTCTATTGCAAAAAAGTTTTCCATATTTGTTGGAGGAAGTAAGAAGGAAAACAAGATGAAAAAAGCAATTGATCATATTCCTCTCTTGAAACATCATACAGAGCCGAAATCTGGGAGCAATCTTTGGAAGAGATTGAGATTGAAACCAGGACTCATTTGTATTAATTTTCTCATGGTTTATGAAAGATATTTAATTATAATTCTAATCATCTTACATTTCACCCGTTCTTTCAGAAGAATACATAATCTAGCTAGAACAAGGCTCTTCAATTAGTTTATGACACCACAAGAATTTTACTATGTTTTGCAGACATCTCTATTGACCCGATCAAATATGAATCTTTTCATACTTATTAAATGAAATGCATCATACAAGCACATTATCTCATCAAATATGAAAATCGTACCATTACTCTCCTAAACTCAGTTTTATATAATCACAAAACAAAGAAAGATGAACTTAAATAAGTAAAAAATTTAAATAGTTCAATAAAATGTCTAAATATTCACCGGATCTATTGCTAAATTAGAAGATGCTGGTCGTGGAACAGGCAAGCAGCTTAAGGATTACAGATCTGAATGGCAGTGGAAACTGGAGCTGTGGTGGTCGACTCTCAACTGTCGTGATGTCATCACTATTCCTGGTTCAAGGAATAGATCCACCACAAAGTAGTGGCTGTGGACTGTGATCTATGGGTGGTTATTGTGGTGATGTTGTGGACTGTGGGTGAGTGGGGGTTGCTGTAAACTATAACGCAACAATTATGGACTATCGTCATCGGTTCGTCGCTAGTGAGTGGGTGGTTGTTATGTTGAATGATGATGCTGGGTGAGTGGGTGTCGACGAAATGGATGCTAGAGTGGATGGGTGCGGGACTGTCAACTCACTGTGGGTGGAGCTGCTAGGTGCTGGCAAACAGGCGAAGTGCAAAGAAATTAAAAATGGAAGATGGAGTGGAGTGGAGTGGAGTGAGTTGAGTCTGCTTAGTCTGGTGTGACGTGTGCACTGTGGAGATTGGAGCTTGGAGACGGAGAAGAGAAATAGAGAATATTACAAAAAAATAAAGGCTTAAAAACAAAATACATTTTGCTTATATACTTAGGGTATAACCGATTTTAAAAACCGGTTCTGGTTAACCGGTTTGAGAAATATCCCAAACCAAAAACTGAATTGATTTTTCAGTGTTTTAAATTTTACAAACTGAAAGCCGAACCAGTTTGTAAAAAAACCTAATTTTCGATTTGGTTTGGGACCGGCTTCTAGTTCGGTTCGATTCGGTTTGGTTCAGTTCGATTTGGTTTGGTTTTCAGATTATTTCTCCCACCCCTAATTTACAACTTGTTATTGTTTGTGATTCATTCTAACTTGACTTGCTTAATCAACTTGGTAATATTTCTACTACACTTAAAATAGGTAACCATACACTAAAGTGAGTTAACCAACAACTCTCTCCATAACAAGTGGTATCAGAGTGTGTCCCGATAAGTTGCTCCAGCTGATCCTTACTCATTTTAGTTGATTTTGTGTGCATCTAAGTGGTCTTGTGTTTGGATGAAATCTGATATGTGTTGCGTTTTTATTTTAGATCTACTATGTGTCTGTGTGTGCATTTCCATTTGCTGTGTTAGCATTGTCTGACTTTTTTTCTCGTTATGAGTTTCTTTACTGAAGAAAGATCTACTCATAGACTACCTCTGTTAGAAGGACCTAACTATTATATATGGAAACCTAGGATGTATGCTTTTCTTAAGTCTATTGATGAAAGAGTCTGGTCCACGGTTGTGAATGGTTGGATAGCCCTAGCTGTTGTTGAAAATGAAGTGTCTAGACCTAAACCGGTTGTTGCCTGGACTGCTGATGAGTTAACTCTTGCTAACTATAACTCTAAAGCCATTCATGATATTTTTAATGCTGTTAATATGAACCAAAAGAAAGTCATAGCTAATTGTGAGCTTGCTAAAGATGTTTGGGATAGGCTTCAAGTCAAGAATGAAGGAACTAGTGCCGTTAAAAGAAATAGGCTTAGAACACTTATCACTGATTTTGAAAATCTAAATATGGATGATGATGAGACTATAACTAATATTTATGGTAGAGTTTGTGATATTTCTAATGAATGTTTTGCCTTGGGAAGAACATATACTAATGCTGAACTTGTTAGGAAAATGTTTTTCTCTTTACCTCAGAGGTTTATGTCAAAGGTCACAACCATTGAGGAATGCAAAGATGTGGATGCTATGAACATTGATGAACTCATTGGCTCTCTCCAAACCTATGAACTGAATCTGAAACGTTGAGATAAATAGAAACCGAGCAAAGGTTTGGCTCTCAAACATGAGGTTGATTCTGAACCTTTTGATGATTGTGATTTTAGTTCATTGGATGATGAAAATTGTGATATACTTATCAGGAATTTTGCTAAGTTTCTTAAGAAAAACATAAAAAAGCCTCATGATAGTGGTTATGGTCGAAAACCTTTTGTGAAAAAGTCTTATGACCATCAAACCCCTGGTACCTTTACAAAGAAATTTTCAAAAGATAAAGAAAAGAAAAATAAAGGTATCAAGTGTTTTGAATGTGAGGGCTTTGGGCACATACAATCTGAGTGTGCTAACACACTGAAAAAGAAGAAAGGTAAAGTCATGGCTGCCACTTTAAGTGAGAGTGAGCAAGATGAGAGTGATGATAATGAAAATGTTCTTGCCTTCACTGTGAACCAAGAAGATGGTAAGAATGAGGTTTTGGATGACATAGTTGATATCTATGCTGAACAATAAGAAGCATATGATAAAATGTATGACCAATGGTGATGCGTGTAAACGCAACACCTAATTTTACCTTACTAAATTCTCATGCAAAATCGTGTAGTAGCAAGAGCAAGTAAGGGTCTTTCCCGTAGAGGATTTGTGAACTCAATTAATTATCTACTTCAAACGGGGATTGTCACAAATTATAAAAACTCAACAAAAACTATCAAGCTAAAATTAAACAAAGTAAAACAAGGAAACAATCACGAAAGAGATAAATAAGAGAAACTAGATTGAAGGTTTATTCGCCACCACTAGACATGAATTACATATAATAAAAGCACTCTTTAACTATTTACCCTCTTAATCACACCAGTTCAGAAGTTACCAAACGTTGATAAGTTCCATCTCTCCTTACTGAGTCGTTGGATTAGACATGGTCATAACCCAATTCCCTGTTTGTTAGATAACCTAGGATACAATCTCTAGATTCAAAGTAATAAAAGCATTAAGTTGCGAGAGACCTACTGAATCAAGGCTAAACTCATATGGTTGGTTTAGTTATCTTGAGTGATTATCCCCCATGTATGCAGGCATACACTTTACCACTAGTTATTTAGGTTAATAAAGCGATTCCGTACTAAACAACCTAAATTGGCATTAATAAATTAATCATAACCATTTAATTGTGCACTTAAACAATTAAGATAATCTATCTAAACCCTATTCATAGAGAAATAATCACATAACCAAGAGGGATCAAAAGATAAATAGATGCAGATTTATTAACCACAAGACATGTCTAGGGCTTTGAAATCACCCTCAATCACAAAAGAATTAGTTACTCATGGAGAAGAAGAAAAACATAATCATATTAATGAATAATAAAATAATAACAAGAGGTAAGAAAAACTTAGGAAATCTTGGGTAGAACAATGGAGTTGATGATGATCTTCCCCAATTCTTCAGTCCAAGCCTCTTTCAATCTCTCTTAATCTCTACATTATTGTGTATTTTGTTCTCTACAAAGATCCCCTAAAATAATACTAAAAGACTTCTATTTATATCCAAAAGGGTTAGGGTTTTTTTTCCTTAATTCTAGTTAGTTTAAGACTCTCTTAAACCCTATTTTCCTAGTAAAAAACAGAAGAAAAAATTTCCAACTGTCATGACTGTGCCCCGGCACTGTGCCCTGGCATGGTTGATTCTGGACTAAGTGTGCTGTGGCATGGTTGTTTCTAGTCTTGTTGTGCTGCAGCACAGTGCTACGGCAAGGTCCAATACCTCTTCTAACCTTGCATCATTCCTTAGCACTCCAGAGATGGTGATTTTTAAGCATGATAACGATGGAATCTGGTAATGTGATAAACATATGAAATTTATCCCTTTGAATCATCTTTCCACTCGTTCAAGAATCATCTCAATAAGATATCTACAGCTCAAGTTATTGTCAAAACACTGAGACATGCTCAAACTAGAGTGTAATCTAGAGTTTCCTCTTTACTTCAGAATTCCATAACTTCTTCAATTCAACTCCGATTCTTGATCCGTTTGTTTCCAATCATCAAAAATTCTCTCGCCAACATCATCTCTCATCTCTCATCTGAATATTATTTTTTAAGCCTTATTCCCTAAAAACACAACAAAAATACATGTGATCCCGAAAAGTGTATTTATGAAACAATTAAGTTAATTCATGCGAATTAATCCTAATTTCACACAAATGATACCTATAAACTACTAAGTATAAGTGTATTTTTAAGTACTTATCAAATGGATAAAGGCTGTGAAAAAGTTGCAATCTCTTGGTATTGGGAACGTTACTTTGTTGAAGCAAAAGAAAGTCTTGTCCGAAAAGATTGTTGTTCTTACTTCTGAACTAACCAAGGCTAAGGCCATTATTGATAAGGTGAATGTAGGTTCTCTTAATCTTGATGAAGTCCTTGGTCAGGGAAAATCCTTCGGAGATCGATATGGCCTGGGTTTCAGTCTTGGTGCTGGCACATCGAAAGTTGGTGCAAGCACGTTTGTGAAGGCCATCGAAACTCTTGTTGAAGGTACTATTGTGAGACAAGCTATGAAGGTAACGAAATTCATTATGATTTTCCATTTTTGTAACAGGAAAGGTCACATCAGACCAAATGCTTCAGTTTCTTGTTTATTTGAAGAAAGTTCTTAAAAGCCATAGTTTTGTTGCTAATGTAAATCATAATAATGGTTTTTCTTCCAAAAGAATTTGGAAACCTAAGGTTGATGTGAACTGTTTTGTGTCTCATACCTCTTTGCTTGCTTTTCAAAATGATCTTTGACATCTAGGCATTGTTCAAGGCATATGACAGGTAATAAATCTCTCTTAACTACATTTGAATCGGTTGATAGTGGGCATATCACTTATGGAGATGGAAAGAAAGGTAAAATTCTTGGCAAAGGGATTGCTTCCTGATTTTCCTATTTTGAAAGATGTCTTACTTGTTGATGGTTTGAAAGCTAATTTGATTAGTATTAGTCAAATTTGTGACAAAAATTTTGTGGTTCAATTCTCAAAGGACAAATGTCAAATTTTGAATGGTAAAGGTGTTTCTCTACTTGAGGGAAAAAGGTCAAATGATAATTGTTACTTGCTTTCTAGCCGCGTCTCATGTTTCAGTTCAAAAACAGATTCCACAAACTTGTGGCATGAGAAACTTGGTCACATGAACTTTAAGGACTTGGTAAGACTTTCAAAAAAGGAAGTGGTTAAAGGGCTACCAAAACTTGAACCTCCAAAAGGTAATGTGTGTGGTCCATGTCAACAAGGTAAGCAAACCAGAATGTCTCATAAAGCTTTATCAAATCTCAATACCTCATGTGTGTTGGAATTGCTTCATATAGATCTAATAGGTCTTATGCAAACTGAGAGTTTGGGAGGTAAGAGGTAAGTGTTTGTTTGTGTTGATGATTTTTCAAGGTATGCTTGGGCGGACTTTTTGTGTGAGAAATCTGATTCTTTGAATGCATTTCAAAAATTAGCTAAAAGGTTGCTTATTGAGAAGAGTTCTAAAGCTACAAAGATTGTGAGAACAAGAAGTGACCATGAAAGGAATTTGAGAATGCTGATTTTGCTAATTTTTTTGATTTGCAGTGCATTTTCCATGAATTCTCAACATCAAAGACTCTTTAACTAAATGGTGTTGTGGAGAGGAAAAACAAAGTGCTTCAAGAGATGGCTAGGGTGATGCTTAATGCCAAAAAGCTTCCTACAAGACTTTGGGCCAAAACTATCAACACGGCTTGTCACATTTCTAATAGAGTTTATCTCAGAAAAGGTACCCATCAAACTCCCTATGAGCTGTGGAAAGGTAAGAAACCTGATCCCTCTTACTTTCATGTGTTTGGATGCAAATGTTACATTTTAAATGATAGAGAGAATTTAGGTAAGTTTGATTCTAGGAGTGATGAAAGAGTTTTAATTGGATATTCTTCTAATAGCCGTGCTTTCAAGATCTATAATATGCGTTCTAGAAAATTTTTAGAATCCAATAATGTTGTGTTTAGTGATGTAGAAGATTTTTTAGAATATTCACAAGAATGTGAAATTCAAGACATGTCTACTCCTCGTGTGTCCACATAAGATGGTGTGAACACATCTAAATCACCTGAACCTAAGCTTTTGTCAAATGTGTTATCACCCACTTCTGGTACTACAACAATTGGATCTACTCCTTGTAAAGATTCATCCTCTGATTCATCACTGCAAAATGAAGGGATTGAGTTGGTTGTTGATCTTTCTGATGAGAGTATTCAAAGAAGAAACCAAAGAAGAAAAGATCTACTAATGTGGGTTCAAAAAGCTCATCCACCTTCAATCGTAATTGGAGATCCAAATGAGGTAATGGTTACAAGAAGTAGAAGATAAAATGAAATTAACTATCTTTGTTATGTGTCTCTTGTAGAGCCGAAGAATGCCAAGCAAGCTTTGGAAGATGAAAATTGGATTGAGGCCATGCATGAAGAACTAGAACAATTTGAAAGAAATGATGTGTGGATACTTGTGCCGAGACTTGAGAGAATCAACATTATAGGTACCAAATGGATTTTTAAGAATAAAACTGATGAGTTTGGTAATGTTGTCAAGAACAAAGCAAGACTTTTTGCCCAAGGATATACTCAAGTAGAGGGAATCGACTTTGATGAAACCTTCACTTCTGTTGCTCAACTTGAGTCAATCCGCTTATTGCTTGCTATTGTCTGTTGCCTCAAGATAAAATTGTTCCAAATGGATTTCAAAAGCGCCTTCTTGAAGGGGATGCTCACCAAAGAAGTGTATGTTGAACAATCGATTGATTTTCAAGACCCCCACAAACCTAATCATGTGTTTAGATTGAAGAAAGTACTTTATGGGTTAAAACAAGCCCCACAGGCTTGGTATGAAAGGTTGACAACCTTCCTTCTTGAGCATAACTATGAACGAGGTAATGCCGACAAAACCCTTTTTATCAAGCGTGCTAACAATGAAATCTTGTGTGCATAGATTTACATTGGTGATATTTTGTTTGGTTCTACATCTCATTCACATGCACTTGAATTCATTAGTTTGATGAAAAATGAGTTTGAGATGAGTATGGCAGGGGAGTTGAATATGTTTCTTGGACTTCAAATTAAACAAATGGAAAATGGCATGTTTGTTTCCCAGTCAAAGTATGCTAGGAACATGTTGAATATATTTTGTCTAGAGAATGCAAAGCATGCTAGAATTCCTATGAGTGCTACCCTTAAGCTGTCAAAAGATGAACATGGTAAAAAGGTAGACAATAACATGTACCGAAGCATGATAGGAAGCCTTTTTTACTTGACTGCAAGCCGACTTGATATTTGCTTTAGTGTTGGTGTTTGTGCTAGGTGTCAAACTAACCCTTTTGAGTTGCAACTGAATGCAGTGAAAAGAATCATGAAATATGTTTTAAGTACGTGTGATTTTGGTCTTTTGTACTTATTTGATTCTAACAATTGCTTAGTTGGATATAGTGATGCAGATTGGTATGGAAGTTTGGATGATCGAAATGTTAGTAACTGACTGGATTTGCGTAGTGGAAAAACATAATATTTAAAACGAATTGATCAATTACACGAACCAAGATCCGAGTACAGATTATAACATTTTCATGCATAAACTGAAACGTAAAATAAAACTATATTAAAAAACAAATCCATGCAAGGATTTAGTTCAGACTGACGTTTAGAGGCTCCTCCGAATATCTCTAATTTCGGACACGAACACTGTTCACCTTTCAGCGGTTATTGTTCACCATCTACTGTTCGCCAATTACTGTTCATCATCTACTGTTGACGTGATTCTTCGCTAATTGATCTAATATAGGATCGCACTCACGGAAGTCCACACGAAGATAATCCGAAGAACCGACAATTGTTTTGCTAGAATAATTGCCAGAATAAAAAATCAAGAACAATCAAAATTGAAAAAATTTCTTCTTCACTTGAAGAAGAAAACGTGAGAGAGAGAGAACCTTTTGGGTGGCTAGGGTTTTAATTGAATGAATCTTTTTCTATTTGTTTTAAATTTAAGTTGCACTTATATAGTGTAACAATTAAAACCCTATTCCCCTTAGGAATAGTCATAGGCTCCAACCATAGTTTACCCTTGCAACCAAAGACACCCTTTATGGTATTTTAATTAATTAATTATTATTATAATTAAAATCAATTAATATATATAATAATATATTAACATTTAATTAATAATAATAATTCATTTAAATATATACATAAATATATTTAAATATAATCTCACTAATTTAATTTTAATATTAAAATTAAATACAGGCAACAACCTCAACAAATTTAATTGCACTGTGAGATTACCAAAATACTCTTTCATCCTGAAAGACGAAAATACCCTTCTCACAAATTGATTCTTAAATTATCTTCTAAGTGTGTGACCCGTAGGCTCCTCATCATATCAGCATTGTGTAGTATTGCGATTAACACCAATTAATTGTCTCACTACACACAAACCAAGATTGGCCCCTAGCAAGGCATCATGGCCACCCGATAGATTCGGATTCAGTGAAATCGCAGTCTGTCAACGGTAAGGTTACCATGCAATCTAATCCTTTCATCAACTATTATCTCATCGAGACTGAGGTACAGAAATAGTGTCAACCTCAGATATCCTCGACATGTTTGTATTCAGTTACTAGACCAATGACAGAAATATTAAATTGGATTGAGCATCACTCAATCCCACTATGGCCACAGATTTAGTGTCATTGCCATTTACTGAATTACCTAGTGAGATAACTCTCCCGTACCCAAGAGTGATGAATCCTTTGTCAATCCACCATAGTCTAGATACACTTCTCAATGTAGCTAATCACTACTGTATTGATAACTCTGAATAGAACTACATTAGGCTAGTGTCAAACTACACCAATTGGTGCACAAGGCACTCTAGTGATCTCAAGTCTAAGGATCACATGCACCACCATCCATTAGAAGATTTATTCCATAAACACTAGGGTTACCATCCATATGGAATCCTCTGGTGGGTCTGTCTAGTGAACTTGCATATAGCAAGCACCCATGTGTCACACCAGGTTGTTGGCAAACAACCTTGACAAGTGAGATCAGTCATTGCATTTTGATAGGGTCGTTCAACACTATGATAGTCTTACCGTATTATCTGTGTCCTTAGTTAGAATAATACTAGGGCTATAGACATTTCTAGAATGACCACCATATGTGATCAGAGGGTTCTCACTATCAAGATTTGAAACACTTGATACCCTCGTCACGGTTCTACCATCCTAAGGACATATATCAATACACATAATATGATTTACGTGATATAGTGGATAATGCCTTTTTTATTGATTAATAAACATTATTTCAAAGAGTCAATTCCACAATAATTGATTGGCTCTAGGGCACATACTCCAACACGAAAGAGCACTTTGGGTGGATGTTTCTACCTTGGAAATAATATTGTCACATGGTACAGCAAGAAGCAAAATGCAATCTCCTTATCACTGTCGAGGCTGAGTACATTGCCACAAGGAGTTGTTGCACTCAAATTTTATGGTTAAAGCAAATGTTGAATGATTATGGTGTTGGCCAAGATTGTGTAACAATATTTTGTGATAACACGAGTGCCATTAACATCTCTAAGAATCTAGTCCAGTATTCTAGGACTAACCACATTGGCATAAGACATCATTTCATTAGAGAGTTAGTTGAGGAGAACATCATTGCACTTGCTCATGTGAACACAAAATCCCAATTGGCTGATTTATTTACAAATGCACTTGACTATGACACTTTTGTTTTCTTGAGGAAGTCCATTGGACTGCTTCAACTTGAGTAGTTTTTCATTTCTGTTAATGAATAAAGCATGAACATGCTACTCTTTTATTTTATTTTTATTTTTATTGTCAAGTCCTTTGATCTGTGCTAGCACTCTAATTGTAATTTATTTTCTCTTATCTGTGTGCTAACTCTGGTATGTTGTGTCCACTAAGACTCTCTTTATAACATGACCTTATCTCATCATGAGTTGTGTGTCCATTCTTGTCACCATTACGAAAGAGCTACCTTA
The DNA here is from genome assembly GCF_008641045.1 of Pistacia vera. Lineage (NCBI taxonomy): Eukaryota > Viridiplantae > Streptophyta > Magnoliopsida > Sapindales > Anacardiaceae > Pistacia > Pistacia vera. The sequence continues at coordinate 183,603 of NW_022196245.1, forward strand.
CTTGAATTGTGAAAGTTAGTTTGAGTAATTTTTTGATTTGTAGAGACCCTTATATTTTAGAAAATCTACCATTAAGGGGACTACCTTCTTGCAAGTGCGAAAGTTACATTTTGGTTATGTTTATGAGAGTTAATTGCCCTTTGTTCAATATGAAAAGAAAAATCTTTGTTTTCAATGTTGAAAAAGAAAAATGAAAAATGTAGTAGGGCATGAGGGAAGTGGGAGTTTCTCTTGCAAAATTTTAAATTGACCAATGTGTCATTTAACCTCCATGAGGACACTATCACACACTTAGACAAGCTCTTGTGACTTTATCTCTCTTGTGTGTGGTTAAGGAGGTGTTGTTTTGATTGCATTATGTTGACAACATCCTATGAGTTTTTGTGCCTTACAAGATTGAAAATTTGATCTATTAGGATGATTTGCATAGATTGAATGTCTTGGCCTTAAAAAATTCATGTAAAACATTTCATCATTTTAATTTGTATGTTTTTAAAACTATTCAATAAAGTCTAGTCTTTTGAAAATTTCTGATGTTCTTTTGGGATGTTGTGTGCTCACACGATTGCCTGTGTACACTCACTTAGGATAGAGTTCTATTTTTGGTATAACTCTCTTTAGGGCATCAGAATCACCGCCTACCATAAATGCTTGCCCTAATCTTTTTCGCAGCAGTCTTCACTTTCTAAACCCTGTTGTGCCGCCTGTTTTCTCTATTCTTCATGATTTTCTCTCAAAATCTTCTATGACTACTTTTATGTTTTCTCACATGGATTCAAGAAAGAAAGCAATTGAAAACCCAAAAAGAAAGGCCATGGATGAATCACTCAAGAAGGGATTTTAAGACCTAAAGAAATCCACCAAGAAAAATGCAACGAAAGAAAAAACGCATCTGGAGTCCGATCTTGCCACTCCAGAGGAGTCCTATGAGGAAGAAACCAGTCGTTCATCCTCACTTGTCTCTTCCCCTGCTTGCAGTGATCACTAAGACTCTATGTGCTCACCGGAGGAGTCCGCCTCTGCCTCACCAGAAAAATCCCCTTCGGCATCCGATAGCGCCTTAGACAAATTACTACCCTAAAATCACGAGAGGCTGCTCTTATGAAAGCTGCTTCTTCAAAGCCCCTGACTTCAGCAGAGATGGCAAAGAAGAAAGGAAAGGCAATCATGGAAGAGTCTTCAATTGGTACAATCTTTCTTTTTGTTTTGCTTGCTGCCAATTACTACCCTAAAATCACAAAAGGCTGCTCTTATGAAAGTTGCTTCTTCAAAGCCCCTGACTTCAGCAGAGATGGCAAAGAAGAAAGGAAAGACAATCATGGAAGAGTCTTCAACTGGTACAATCTCTCTTTTTGTTTTGCTTGCTGCCGAGACTAGGTTTAAGAGCCACATTGTAACAAAGTCAATTGTGAGCGAGACAAATGTTATGTTAGAATATTTTGATGAATTTCATGCCATGATGAAGAAAAGAAAATGGCTTAGTACTGCCATGGGTCTGACTACACCCATTCAAACTCTTGTTGTAATAGCCGCTTTCTACTCAAATACTCATAAAACAGGGACATAATAACATACATATAAAATAGCATAAAAAGGTTGGGCCCAAAATTTTTTTTTATTAAACATATACATTCTTTATACAAAAAGTTGTATCATGTACAAAGGATCAAAACAAGGTGGACAGTGTAGCCATTTCCCTTCGCTCGCCGACGCCCATCCGACTGTGTCCTCACCTAGATCCTGCAAAAACATGAAAAAAACAACGGGGTGAGCACAACTAATGCTCAGTAAGTAAATCCTCCACTCAACTATCCCCGTAACTCTCTCTCTCTCTAATTCTTTCCTTACAATTCTCGTTTACTCTCTCTCTTATACTTCTCTCTATTTTCTTTTTCTCATAACTCTTTTCTACTAGCTCTCTTTAGTAGTCACGGCCTCATCTTACCGAAGGCACGGCCGGGACTCCCTCCCGCTTTATGTGACTTCTCCTTATTCTAGCCGATCGGACTCGGTTATGCATGGATTCAGAACCCTTGGCCATGTGAGTGAATAATCTCTCTCTCGGGTACTCTCGAGTATAGCCCTCATCTGCATGTACTCTCACGGGCTACATCATTTCTCTCTCTCATACTCATGCCGCTCTCTTAATGCGGTGTACATGCGGGACTACTCTACCCATTACTCACGAGTTCCCCATCGCACAACCTACTCTATTCTCTTTTCTCTCTTTACTATTAGAGTTGCTTATTCTCAACATTCTCTACTCTTTCTCAAACTACTACTCAAAGTGTAGCTTATACTCAAAAGTCTCTACTCTATCTCAAGCTATTATTCAAGGCACAACTTATGCACATGGGTGATTTAAACTCATTAATGCAATTAGGAAATGCCAATATGCAATGTTGCAAGAATTAAGGTTAACTATTCATACTCATACCTCTCTTAGGCATTTCATCAGATAACTCATGTGCATAAAAAAAAACTCTACTATAATTACTACTCTACTTCATTCTCTAGCCATCCAAAATGGGAGAAAACTCCCTCATATAACCATAATCCCTGTCAAAGAAAGCACTTCCAAATAGGTTTACACAACATCTCCCAAAACTTCATCTCAATTCCACTTCTTAATACACATTAAAACACTTCTCATACATGAAGTGTATCCAACAACCACAAAATAGCTACTCATCTCAACTCAATTTCTCATCAAGCATACTACAAACTTATACATGTACAATCTCTACTCAAAAGCTTATTTAAACATCAACTTGGTTGGATTTACTTACCTTGTGAAAAAGTGACTTCTCTAGTACTTTTCCTTTCCCTTGTTGTCTTGTCTTCTCTCTACAACTCAAAACAACAACAAGAACAATAACAATCATATTAGACTTCATTATAACTATAAGCAAACTCACATCTAAAGCAAGAATCCTTACCTTAGGATGCTTTAGATGAAATCTCTACTCAAAATTACTCAAAAGCTCTCTTAAACTCCTTAGAAGTCTTGGGAAAATTGAAAGGAAGTAGAGAATGAGAATGGCAGTGGAAATGGATGAAAATGAAGCGTTTATTTCACTTAACCCTTTTTAGCTCATATTATAACCTTCCTTTCCCATTTTGCCCTTGCTCTTTCTTGGAAATTCTATTTATATCCTTTGATTCATTTCACTCACACCCCCACACTAACCTATTCTCCATGAAATTTCCTTACATTTTACTCACAATTTTTCCTGCTAATTAAGGGTAGAATGGTCATTGTGCCCCAAAAGAAAGAATTCTCTAGAAACTCATTAAACTTTTCAACTGGCTCGTCGCCACGGCGAAGAAACTGCCATCGCCCTGGCGAAAAGGTAAAGAGCCGACACCGCCTTACTCAAGCCAATGTCGCCGCGGCGAAGACTATTCTTCGCCCTGGCGAAGACTGAAATTCTAAGATTCCTCAAAAGTCAATCAATTTCTAGGCAAACACTCAACCAACTCAACATACAAACTCAATTAAAACTGAATCAATGAACATTTAAGCAATACAACAAATCTTGAATACGTACCTCAAGTGGGGTGTTACACTTGTTCAAGAGTTTTACGCCAATTTTGGCCTTGATAATGCTGAACCAAACTCTAATGTGCATAATGATAGAGTTTACGTTAGAGGACATTGGGTTCTGTTCAATGAAGAGATTGTTAGGGATGATCTAAGTCTGTAAAAGAGTAAGAAGAATTTTGATTTGACCAATTTAGAATTAGACAAAATTGTTCAGGTTATAACTTGTGGTTTAATTGCAATTGGCCTAGAAGTGGAGTTTTTTAGCCTGGTGTACTCACAGTCTTTTACAGGCTGTTATTTAAGATTTCATTAACAAACTGGTCTCCTTTGATGCATAATTCCATGGTTAGACCAGAAAGAGCTCAACTTTTATATGGGATTGCACAAGGGAAGAAAATCAACTTAGCTACACTGATTTTCACAAGTGTTAGGTGGCTGCACAATCCACTCATTCTCTCCAAAATTTACCCTTTCCTTCCCTGATTTACAAAATCATATCCACCTACAAGCCCAAATTTTATGATATGGAACCCTTGTTGAAGATAAAGACTATTACCAAGAAGTCTTTTCGTCAACCATCAAGGAACATTCCTTCCGCCTCCTTGGGTGAACACTCAAGGACTAACACTTGACAGTCCAAGCTTTTTGTTGCTATGTAGGATTTGGAGACTTCCATGGAGACTGTTCTCCAATATGTGAAGGAAATTCATCTTCCTTCAGTGCTCGGATGGATAAAATAGAGGCTGAAATGAAGAAGAAGAAAAAAAGAAACCTATTTCCCTTGTTCAGACTAAACCTGCTGCTAATCAAAATGAGGTTCCTTCTGTTGCTCCTATTGTTCCTATTGCCCCTACTACCCTGCTGCTCTTGCTGTGTCTGTTGAGAATCCTGTAGTTGTCATTCAAGAAGAAGAAACTACTCATGAAGAAGAAGAAGAACATGCTCATGAAGAAGAAGAAGAACCTGAAAATGTAGTTACTCAAGACAAGGCACAACACTTGAAGAAAATGATGCTTCTCATGTGCGCACTGAAGATGTCCTTCTTTCATTAGTCAAAAAGAAAACCCCTTTAGTCCAAGATGAAGCTGCTAGCACTTCCTCTCCTCTGCTACTGTTCCAAATGTTCAAGTGGAGGACTCTCATGTCACCATCACTACTCCTTCTAAGAAAAGAGTGAAAAGAAAGCTCATCGCACATCGCTACCCTCTCGGAAGTCTTCAAGAATTATGAACAAAGAGGGGGAGTTAGCATTATGGGGGAGTGAAGTTAAAAAAAAATTATGTTTTGTTTATTGCTAAACTTTGAACTGCTTTGCTGTTGTCTCTCCATGGGGGAGTTTGTTATTTTTTTGCTGTTTTTGTTATGTTTCTGTAGAACATTTTTAGTTATTTTATCTTGATGTTTTATTGGCTAACCTTGTGTTCATACTTGTGTTGTTTTTGGTTCTTTTTGTTTGTATGTTTGTTCTTGCAAATCTACAGGTTTGATTGCTTGATTGAAACAGTTTGCACTAAATCTCTTTTGTTATGTTCTTTGTTCATAAGTTTGACAAAAAGGGAGAATGTGAAATACTCATATTTGTCAAACTTATGAATTAAGTGTGCACAACGGTTATGTGTGCACACTTGTTGCCAACCTTATGATTTGGCTTGTTTCCTTTGTCGTATGTGTGCACATCAGTTCTGCATGCACACTAGTTGCCAGACTTGTGTCTTGGCTGATTTCTTTTCAAGTGTGTGTGCACAATAGTTCGTGCTTACACTCTCGCTTTAGACATTTGCAACCAGCACGAGTTGCATGTCTGATAAATGGAAAAGATATTGTTTATCTTTGTCTCTTAATTTTTAGGAACTTTTAACATGTGTCATAGTATCCTTAAGTGGTCCTAGGGAATAAAGTTTCATTTCCCCGATTTGTTTTGTGGTCCAAACCAAAAGGAATACTTTCCTTATTTGGACAAACATGGGCCAGCCCTTTGTTGGCTGACGTGACACATATGTGTTGAGCAAGAAACCCTACGTTATATATCATCTCATATTGTGTCTTTGAATCTAACCTTTTGATCTTTTGTTTCATTGTACTCTCAAATTTCTTAGAGTATTCTTTCTCTTAAGGTTCAAAGGTTCATTTCTATTGTGTGCCAAAACCTCACCACATCATTCATTGACTTAATGGCTCTTGAAACTTGGTTCCTTTGCTGATGCTGATGCTGATGCGTGGTGTCAATGTTTGAAGCTTGGTGGTTCACAAGCTATTCTCGGGTGTGTTCCCAGCATGAAGGAAGTCCAAGGAGTTGCTACACATTAAGGATTCAGAGTGTGGTGCTAAGTGTAAATTTGAACAGGGAGTTCTTTTTATTGTATCTTAGATCAACTTTGAACATTATCTTATAATGTGTTTTTAACTTAGTGAATTGCTTCGATCTGGACAAGGTCCCATGGATGTAGGCTAAAAGTGGATTTAGCCGAACCAAGTATATGATGGTGTGCTTTACATTTACAGCTTGTTATTGTTTGTGATTCGTTTTAACTTGACTTGCTTAATCAACTTGGTAATATTTCCGTTGCACTTAAAATGGGTAACCATATACTAAAGTGAGTTAACGAACAACTCTCTCCCCAACAAAAAGAAATGTCATGCTTAAGTAGTCTAGTTCACAAAATTTCCTTCAATCATGGTTCATCAAAAGTATAAAGTAAATAAGTGAGGATTCAACATATATTATACCAATAGGCCCCCTCACATCAAACTTCAATTTTTTTTTTTTTTTTCATTTTCTTTATCCAATTTGTATGTGAGGATTCAAACTGAAACATTTGACTCTGATACCATATTAAGTTGTCATCCCATTTAAAAGCTTAAACTTGTAGTTGATGACTCAACGACATATATTATACCAATACTTTTAAAGCCTTATTTCTAGGGTCTAAATGTTAGAATTATTAGGTTCATAGCCCACCCTTCCCATTGTTGGGATTCTTTGGGTCTTGTGCTTATAAGAGCAACTAATATAGGCATGGTTTGGGTCTTGCGCTTATAAGATCGAATAAACTGCATGTGAATGAACAGCTTGCAAATAAACAACTCTAATTCCCTAATAGAGAAGTCTTTTTGATACGCCAATAAAATAATCCAAACTTCTACGGTATGTTCCAGAACTATACTTGCACAAAGGCATCCTTCAAAACCTCCCAATGAAGTCCTGAAATTGTTAATAGGAAAAGGACATGGAAACTCCTTGAATTTCTCCTCCACTAAATCGAAGTAAATTATTTGTTCAAATATATCTTCATGTGGACTCCCTCTTGGCCTCAACCAATGTGGAGCTCCGTTCACAAGTGTTATTCCTGGTTAATTGAATAAATACCAATATGGGAAATCAAAATTTTCTAGTTTTTGTGTCCAGGAATTTGTCTTTAGATTATATACATAACCATATACTGAATCATCATTTATTTGAGTAAAAACTATTACCACTTGGTAGTTATTAATGGATGAATCATAACACAGCCCAATAACACGATAGTCCTTATCATCATGAAATTTAGAAGAATAACACCAAAAACTCCAATGTGGAATCATCTTGAGCTCTCGTTGCTGGATTCCATATCACGAATCCTGATCGATTATTCTTCATGACACTCCGATCCTTGTCAAGACGTACTAATATTTTGGCTTGACTGAATCCGTTAGCTTCCACTATCATTGAAGAAAGATCACCAGATGATCCACTACCGTCAAGGCTATATACAGAAATACGATGAGAGTGTTTTGATTCAATGACTCCATATCTGCGAGACCTTTTAGACGTTTTATTGAGGTGTGTTATGGCAAGTTTGTGGTTTGATATTAAAGAAAGCCATGATTTGCTAACACACTTGAATCGCAATAAAGATTTTACTGGAAGCCTTAGAAGAATATCTCGTACAAGATCATCCGGAAGGTACAGCGACGGCGCCTGCATCTTCTTCTGTGGTGCTAGATGGGGTTAATTGCAGGGTTTTTTTGTTTTTCCTCATTATCTTTAGGGGATATTTTGTTTAAGCTAATAGTTTAACGCAATTAAATTAATTATTAATTTAAGACAATATGAATCAATTTTTTACTTTATTCTTTTTGTAATTTTTATTTTGCATTTCAAAGACACATTAATACAAAATAATAACACAATAAAAGTGGCATAAATGATTAACTAAAATTTGAGAACACATCTCAGTGACTTTCCATCAAGGAGCAGCTGAAAGGCTTCATTGATCTTCTCAAATGGGAGCTCATGAGTTATGAATTCATCTAAATTCAAAACCTGTACATTATACACAAGTGAATTGCATGTATATATAATAAAGTTGGAAAAAAAAAAAAAAATCAGACACATATAAAAATTTACTGACCCCATTGATGCACTGTTGGGCAAGATGAGGAAGCTGAGACTTCCCTTTAAAGTCTCCAAAAACAGTTCCGATGATTTTTCGACCATCGAACAACTCCATTGGATGAAGAGGAAGCATTCTTGGATTCGGATGAATTCCTAACAAAACAGTCGATCCCCAACCCTGTCCCATGATATGCCAATTATTATTACTCTAATACCATTATTTTCTGATATACCATGAGTCGATATTTATGTCATATCTAATATTTTTTTCTATTTCATTTATTTTGATCTCAAATATCATTGATGGATATTAAATTTAATACATGGGTGGTGTGTCTATGTTAGTTTATAGGTAAAGATTGGTTCACAATCTAATTTTATAAAATTTTTTTCACAATCTCAACGTAACAGTTCGCAATTGGTTAATTTATAATTAGTCAAACCTAATTACAAAATAATTAATTATGAATTGCCACGTCAGAATTATAAAAGAAAATACATGAGGTTGAGTTATATATATAGTTTTCCCGTTAGTTTATAGTATCATCAACGTACTATCGTGATATTATATACAATCACATATATGTTTTAAAATTTGAACTTACGTCATGGGTGGACAAAAAGGATTCTCGGAGAACATCCACATTTCCTGCACATTCAAAACTGTAATCTACACCTCCTCCTGTCATTTCTCTGATTTTCTGCACCCACATTAAATTAATTGGTTTTGAACCCACAAAAAATTATAATATAAAAGCATTTTTATTTTTTATAAAATGACTGCAAGTAAAAGTTTTTTACTAACAAGATTAGGTCATATAAGTAAATATTGTATCTTTTTATTTATTTTCTTATTTTATACTTTTATATCTTTAAGATTGAAATGAAAAAAAAAAAGATATCAAATCATAATGTAGGATATTAATAACTCATAATATTAGTATTGCTCTTATATATTATTAAATGTCACAATGAATAACATAAATAGTTCAAAAATCGACTATTAGCATAAGATGAGATCAATGAATTAAAGTAGTTTCTTATTATATATTAGAGAAAAATATTATGCATTAAATAATATCTATATTTTAATTTTTTGTTATTATATAAGATTACAAAATCACAAAATTTTCAAATAGCAATTTCCCCTCTTTTAAGTATCCAAAATAATTTTTATTAGTATAATAATTTTTATTATTAAACACAAACCTCATGCACTGGCGTTCCAAGATCCTTCGGATTTATAAAATCTGTGACCCCCATTTTTTTTCCTGTTTGCACAGTAAGAGACGTATATCATAACCATAATAACGTATAAATTCACGGTACAAACTCATTTATACAAAATAAGGTATTTTAATATAATTGGATAAATTTAAATTAGAGAATTTAGGCAAATTAAAGTTTATAATACCTCAAACATAACAAGTTATAATGAATAATTTGTATATCTAACCTTACTCTTTTAATGGTAATAAAAAAAGTTGATTTAAAAAAAAAAATATACTACATGAAATAATTTTAAAATGAAATAAAAAGTCCGATTTGATTTCAATACTACGATGTCTCAAAAGCACTTAAAACAGAGGCAAAGAGTAGTTCCTTGTGAAACATAAACCATTAATTATATTCACAATATAGCATGAAATAGAATGAAATATTACCTTTTATGAACTTTTCGGAGTTGATGTCAACTCCTATTATGTGGATGCTCTCTTACTCGTGATCCTTCAGCAACCTGGAGGAAATTTTTTAAATTCAATTCAAATAACTCAATTGAAAGAACTCTACAATATCGATATCTGAACTTGAGAAATCATTAAATTAACTTAAAATTAAGAAAATTATGTTTTCCTAGTATTGCCTGATTTTTTCTTAAATTATTTAAAATCAGAACTCTAAACCCTAAACTTACAGCAAGTCCGAGAGCCCCCAATCGAAAATTGCTACGTAGAACCAGCTTGCACGTTAGCACAATTCCATGCAGTCCAACTCCTTATCAACATCACAAATCAATTTTTATTCAATTATACGAAAATTCTGAAAAATAGACATTTACATTGTTTAATTCAGATTTTTTTTTTGGCGTCAACAAATACTAAAAAAAAAAAAAAAAAAAAAAATTCATGCGGTTTGAATAGAAAAAATTATTTTCAACAATTTGTCTCTAGTAATATTTACTTAACGTTAGTAAATCGTTAACTGACATAATAAACGCGATCTTTTCTTACGGTAGAAATACAGCAGCTTAACAAGCTCATCTTCTTGAGAGAAGCGTCGGGGCAATCTTGGCAGCACATCCAGCATCAATACGGTGTACTCTGGAAAGTGGAGGTGTTGAGAAAATGATAAATTGGTTTTCCATCCATGGTCGAAAACCTACACTTTCCATCGTTCACCATCACAGATTTCATCGGATTTACGCGTAAGTCTCACACAAATTAGTCTTCTACTTTTGCAATACACGCAGTTCCCACACTCTCCATTGAAGATTGGAATTACATGGTCACTTTCTCAAGTCTGTCACACCTTCACCAACGCTCTCTTATCCTGGACCACACCAAATTACGTTGTATTAATTCAAGTTTGGTCTCACGGTTAAGTGTTAGGTAGAATTGGTGTACACATTATCTGTATGTACATCAGGGAACTTGACAAACGAGAAAACTAAATAATCCAAAAAGAGGAAAAAAAAAAAAAAAAAAAAAACCTCAATTGGATGTCATGAGTTTTATCCCTCGAAAAGAAAAGACTAATCTGATTACATCATTAATGGCTTTTACAATATTTTTTCTTAGATGTACGTATAGATGATGTTATACGTATAATCTACCAGCAGCTTCATGGCCTAAAAATCGAGGAAATGCTCGCTGAGCTTCATTCTACAACAAAAATTTAACTTCGTTAAATTATATACAAAAATCTTTCTTGTTTTAATTCACAATATGTTGCATTTTTAAACCGTTCCTTTCCAGATATCGATATCAGTATGACAGATGAGCTGTACAGACTTCATTCTAACCTCCATTTTCTTAGGAGGATCAACTTTGATTCTTCCACGACAAGAGGCTCTCAGGACCTCGTGCCACAGCCGCTGCACACACCAGTCAATCTGTAAATATAACACTTCTTGCGAAAAAACTCTCGCATACCAAATGATATAGAGATATAACCAGTTACAATCCTCGTCGAGTAATACTGTTTAACTGTATCAATATCGTAGAATGACCAGTTTCAATGAAGAGAAAAGATAAATTCTTACCCTTGCAAGTTATCACCTCTCCGTTGTCTCCGTGTGATAATCTTCTGAGTTTGAGTGCCTAGAGTCGATGTTAAGCTTCTTGTAAAGGTTCTTATCTTCCGTCATGTGAGGCAAACATGGTTGTTTTGGTTTCTCACCTACGGATTTATAGAAGTTAAGCAGTGAAGACGTCAAAAGAAAAAATAGAGTGTTTTGTTTGGTCTCTTACTCTACGGTTTATAGAAGTTAAGCAGAGTGCAGAAGAAGAAGATGTCAAATTAAGTTCTAAAATGGGGCTGCATTCTTGATAATTATTGACTTGTTTATGCTGTAATGTTTTTGTTAATTTGTTACGCTATAATACTGTTGTTACCCTTAACAAAATTGATTGCTAATTAATAGATAAAATAATAATACAAAAAATCAAATACAATTAACTTGGAAGAAACAAATTAAACATAATAAAGCTTTGTCGGTGTTTTCGGTGAGCATTTATAGGCTAACCTCTTAAGAAACTAAATTTTATAGAAGTAAACGATTTTTTCCCACCCAAGGATTGCCTAATTGATATTTCTCACCCAAAAAGTTTTAAAATACCACTTTTTCACCCAGGTTTCTAGGGTGAGCAGGGTAGCGGGGTAGAATCGGAACCGGGGGTAAGAACCGGAACCAGAACCAGAACCTACCCGAAACCTGCACTGTGCGGGTAGGTTCCGGTTCCAATTTTTTGGAACCGCTACTATGCGGTTCCGGTTCGGTTCTTGCATGTGGAGGAAACGGAACCGGAACCGAAACCATAAAAGGGTACCCTGTTGGAACCTGTAGGGGGTGACCCGGTTTGGAACCTGTTTGGAACCTGTTTGGACCTGTTTTGGAACCTGTAGATCCGTTTTGGAACCTGTTTAGAATCTATTTGGAACCTGGACTATAATGAATATTGTGGAAATGTAAAATAAGGGGGAGTTTCTATTATTTACATATAAAAAATTTAAAATAGAAAAGTTAAATTTAAATTTTTAGAATAACCTAATAAATAAATACGAATACAATTACTTATTACATATAATTACACCATATTAAAAGCTTTAATATTATAATACATTAATATAAAGTTTTGATTAATTAAGTGAATAATTGAAATTATGATCCAATTAAAAGTGCTTACATTTTATGTTATTAAAAGAATTATTTTGAATAAAATAGTATTTGATTGAGTAAATATATAGTTATTTACTTCAATTATCAAGTTCTAAGTATATCTATAATAAATTAGTAATTATAATTATATATGATAAATGATAAATATTAATAAATTTAATACTAGTTAAATATCATACTTAATCAATTTAACATACATTATAGTAATGATTACTTAATTAATTATAATTTTATAACATTGCTAATTGATTTATAGTATAATTAATTATAGCATTACATTAATTGATTATTACTTAATTAATTGACTTATAAATTATAACATAATTAAATAGTTAATTAATTGACTTATATTAGAAATTAATTAATTATATACGTTATAGATTTATAGTATAATTCTTATCAATATAATATTTTACATCAAACATAGTACAAACTAATTAAATGATTAAAAATTAATTTTAATATTACATTAAAAAATTTATAGTATGTTACTTATATAATCTCCTATAACATTACATTATAGTATGATTATAATTAATTATAACATTACATAATTAAATAATTATAATGATTATGTCATTATATTATAAATATTAGTAATTAATTTACTACATAAACATTAGCATAATACTTATTTAATGATAAGAAATTTAATTAATTATAACATACCTTAAAACATTTCATTTTAACATTAATTAAGCATTACATTATAGTTAAATAATTACTCAATAAATTAATATATTATATACATTATATACTATGATCAATACAATTATAGCATTATATAGTTATGATTACATAATTACATTATTAGTTATGAATTATAACATTACATTATAAAAAATTAGTAATTTACTAATTTACTATGTTATTACATTACTTAATTACGATTAAAAATTTAATTAATTATAAATTACCTTATTATTATAATACGATTACTTAATCAATATAACATTCCATTATAAACATTAGTATATTAATAAATGATTTAAAATTTAATTAATTTAATATTAATATAGATTTATGTATGATTACTTAATTCATTAAACATTACAATATACTATTATAGTATGATCATATAATTATATACATTCATAATTAATGATTACTTATTGATTATGAGTTATGATACTTGTTTTAAACATTAGTAATTAGTAATTTACTACATAACATTAGCACAATACTTAATTAAATGATAGAGAAATTTAATTAATATAACATTACCTTATAAACATTTCATTTAAAACATTTAAACATTACATTATAGTTAAATAATTACTCAATTAAATTATAATATATTATATTACATATATTATGATCACTTACTAATTTAGCATTAATAGTTAAATGATTATTAATTACTTATAATTATGAATTTATAACATTACATTATAAACATTATAATTTACTATACATACATTACTTAATTAAATGATTAAAAATTTAATTAATTATAACATTACTTTATATATTTGTAATATGATTATTAATCAATTATAACATCCCTTAAAACATTAGTATATTAATTAAATGATTTGAAATTAATTAATTATAATATTAAATATAGATTTATAGTATGATTACTTAATTCATCATTACTATAATATATAGTATGTCATATAATTAATATAACATTACATAATTAATGATACTTAATTGATAAGCATATTTATAAACATTAGTAATTTACTAATTTACACATACTTAATCAAATATTATAATTTTATTAATTATAACATTATATATAAATTTAGGTGAGTTTAATTATTATAACATTCTATATAAACAATATTACAATACTATAAAGATTAACAATTCAAGTGTTGCTTAGAGATTACAGGTTATAAGTTACCTTGGACACAAATGAATGAATAATGAAATGTTGTAGGGGGTATTTGTAAACTTATAAGGTGTTTTGTTATTTATAATAGGGGGTAATTTTTTTTAGGGTACCCTGGAAAGGAACGGAAACCTGCATTTTAGGTTCCGGTTCCTTGAATTGAAGAACCTGCACTGTGCGGTTCCGGTTTGGTCCTGAAAAATGCAGGGTACCCGGAACCGCTCCACCCTAGTACCAGGTTTATCCTTTAATACCAAAATACACTTCACTTTCTATTTCAGAAAGTTATGAGTCAGGATAAGGGAATTTTTGTAGGTGGAGGCCGGTGGATTAAATGGTGGTGACTGATTGATATTTTGACCGAAATTATTCGAAATTAGCTAAAAAATGAAACCCTGTTTTCAACAGCCGACAATCAACAAGAAATTAGGTACTAGAGTGAGAGATATTTTATAAATAGGAGACGAAAGATTCAAATGATGATAACGGAGAGAATTTTCACAGTCGGAATCGACTGAAATTTGCAAGCCTGAGTTTGGTAATAACAGAAAATTAATTTGGATGAAAAAGTGGTATTTTAAAACTTTTTTACTAGAAAAATGTTATTAAGGAAACCTTGAGTGGAAAAAGTCGTTTACTCATTTTTAAAAACTGAGAACGGTTATGGCTTGAATGACTGTGTTCTCTCTTAGATTTTGTTTAAAAATTATATTATATTATTTATTATAATATTATTGTCAATCAATAATTGTTTTCATTTATATTGTTTTCATATAAAGAAATATTTTATATAGAAATATTGTTTTTATATGTGTCTATATAAAGAAATATTTTATAAAGAAATATTGTTTTCTATATTGTTTTCATTTATATTGTTTTCTATATAAAGAAATAATTTTATACTAAGAATATGTTGTTTATTGTTTTCATTTATATTGTTTTCTATATAAAGAAATATTTTATTGTCTTTTTTTCCCGATATTTTGTATCAAAACATAGAGCAAAAAGGGGAAAGTGTCACATGTTAGAAAAGTTAAGGTATGAATTATTACTTTTAGAATTGCCAAACTAAAAAATTGTTTTAAGCTTTAAGTACTAAACAATAAACACTATATAAGATAAAACTTCAATCAAATTTTTATATCAAAGACCATGAAATTGAAATTTTTATTTTTTATTGTTTATTGTTTGCTTAAAATAATAGATATATTAAAAGGCCTCTATCGTTGGTTTCATCAATGCAAAATTGATATATGTGTGCATTGAATCATAATTTTAGGCATCTCACAAAGTTACTCAAAAAGACTTGTAGGTGTTTGCATTTTTTTTTAAATCATGATTTCTACTGACTACAGTTAGTAAAATATTACAAAAATAAAATACTTGATCTTCATAATTGAAAATTATATTTCCAAAATTCAGCCACTTGATCCTCATAATTGAAAATTATATTTCCAATATTAAGCTACTTGATCCTCATAATTTAAAATTATATTTCCAAAATTAAGCCAGTTGATCCGCATAATTGAAAATTATATTTCCAAAATTAAGCCACTTGATCCGCATAATTGAAAATCATATTTCCAAAATTAAGCCACTTGATCTTCATAATTGAGAAATCATATGCAACTCAAAGCAAATAGAAAAATAAAATACTCAACAAAAACTCTGAGTCAACCCTAATTAATGGAAGGTGGCGTGAACATGTATGGTTAATTATTTATTTTCTATACATCAATGTTATAAATTAATTCTCATTTGCTCACAAGGCTTTGCTCCCATGGCCACAGTTTACAATTGATGGATTATAAGTAACATAGACAATTGGAATTTATAAAAAATATAAGTAATAAGGTTAACATATGTAAAGAATTTGACATAGATTAATTCTCCACCCATCAGGCAAACCCATTTGGTCTCTTAGAATTGACTATCTATATATCTAAATATACTCATTTTAATTCTTAAAGTAATTAGAAAATATACAGTATTTGTGTATAGATTTCAAATTTGTAATTAATGAATCTCAAGTTCTTTATTGTTTTATATTTTGGGACTCTCCTTATACCTTTATTTATTTATTTTGCATTTTGTTTCCTTCTCTCTTTTATTATTAATTTTAAAATAGTTAGTGCTTATGATGTTTAAAGAATTTGAAAAAAGTGAGATTAAAAAACCAGAACTAAGTATTGAAAGACTTTTGTATACAAATTAATATTTTTGTTTTCAAGTCTGATTAATTAGGTTTTTTTTTTTTTTTTTCAATTTCCTCGGTATTCTTAATTTCAATATGAATAAGTTATCAATTTTATCCAAAAGGGTGCATTTGGATCAGAGGCATATAAGATAACAGGGGTAATCTTAATTTATTTTGCAAGATTCTGGTGTTTGGTTTGCAAGTAATAAAATATTATGGGTATCTTTTATTGCAAATAGTATTTACTGTTGGTAATGTAAGAGATAATCCGATACCCTCAACCACCCATGAGATTAAAACATTACTGGGTAATCTAATTTTTATACCTATTTTGCCCTTAATTAAATACAATTTTGGATATAATTGTCCTCAAATGTCTACCAAATAATAATTACCCATCCTCCCTACATTTGAGAAATTAGCTAAAACACCTCGGTCACACAAAGTTTAAAAGTTAACAAAATACCTCCAACCACCCAAGGCCACCGTTGGCCATTACTCACCACCGTCGGCCGCTGACATCAGTCGCCATAATAGGGCATGGCCGACGGGATCTGACTAGTTATGCACCAAAAAGGCCTTTTCTGATCCATTGGCTAGATCTGGCCATTATACGGCCAAAGACTTGGCCTTTTCACAACCACATCTTTGGCTGTGAAATGGCCATAGATATGGCCATGAAACAGCCATGGATTTGTGATCCATGGCCGAAAATGACTTTGTTGGCGCACGATCGACCATATATGACTAGTCGTGCTCCATTTCGTCAACTATCGGCAGTGGCTTGGGGTGGTGAGGGGGTGATTTTGCCATAAATTAAAGTTTTATATGGCTGGGGTGTTTCTATCAAAATTTCAAATGTAGGGGGTTAAAAGAAATGATTCAAACAATAATAATAAAAAAAATAAGATTATATTAATATTTAAAAAGGAGGGCAATTTAGTAATCTATATAACATATTCACCCATTTATCCTCCCAACCAAACATATTATTCATTAATTTATTCGAACCAACCAAACACATTTTCTAAACATTTCTAGTATCTTTAAGGTGATATATCTTTCCGTTAATATAACATCCCTCTCTCATAAAACACTATATGATCCAAACGCCTCCAAAGTGCATTAATGATTACACACAAAAGAAAAATCAACTCAATAAATATTGTTTATTGTTTAAATGAGGATCATATTTGAATTCTATTATAGCTCTTATTCCTTTACATACAAAATTTTCCCTTTCTTTAATGTGATATATATCAGTGAAATTCGGTGATTATTTTTTCATGTTTTGTAGATTAAAGTTTTTTAACTTAGGTTTGGGTTAGGGTTTTTTTGGGTAAATGGAAATAGTATAAGAATGAAAGAATGAGACCCCTAAAAGAGAGTCGCTACAAGGGTTTATGCATCCTGGACATTCACATTGAGGTACGTTATTCATGTTCTAATGCCCTTAGTTTCACTTGTTGCAAGGTGAAAGATTGAAAAATTAGAAATTGTAGACTTCGCTGCAGCAAAGGAGTTTTGCTGCAGCGACATTGTACACACTACCCAAATCGTGCTTTTAGAATTACAGACTTTGCCACGGCAAGGAAAGAAGTTTGCCGTGGCAATGTATGCTATGGAATGTCTCGCCGGGGCAAAGAACTTTCTAGAATTTTTAATTCTGGAAACCTTACTCAAAGGCAAAATAGTCATTTCACCCATAATTAGTTGAAAGTATGGGGAGTGAAAAGTAGTAGAATTTCATGGAGAATGCAATGGAAATAAGGACATTATTGTAATTGACTAAAGGGCAAAGATGGAATTTCATAGAAAGTACAAGGGCAAAATGGGAAAGTATAAGTAATATTATGTAATATTAAGGGTTCAGAATTGAAACCCTCACATGCCACCTTCATCCCCAATTCTCTCAATTTTCTTCACCAAATTTCTAAGGAAATTTATAGGATTTTGGTTGGATTTTGGCATATTTTTAATCCTAAGCATCCAATGGTAAGATTCTTGCACCAATATGTAAGATTAATTTTTGTTTTTGTTTTTTTATAGTGTTGAATTCTTATGGTTTATATGCTTAGGGTTTAAGAGGAAAGGAAGTCTACCAAAGAGAAAGATTCTAGTGTGCAACTACTCAAGTTCAACGTAAGTAAATCCAACCCTAGTCATGATTTGAGCAAGAATTGTGTAGAGAAATTTTTATATGTATTCATGTGCTTGATTGTTGAGAATTGTTGATGGAATTGATGTTGAATCATGGTTAGAATTCCACCATGAGAAGTAGTGGTTGTGTATATGATGATGGGTGGAAGTTTGGATGAATTAAGAAAGAGTTTGAGTAGAATTATTGTAAAAGCCCCCTCCAGTCAGGTATCCTCTGAATATCCCTCAATGAGAATCCCGAGG